>NC_138766.1:16033702-16203187 GCF_965113315.1 Podarcis vaucheri
TCAGCCTACTTTAATGTCATTTCAATTCAATTGTCCTCTCCAGAGAAATGAATTTCATGAGATAATTGTTTCATTCTACAAGAGCCTCCTGTCAAGGGACATCTACAGTTAGCTATTCACATAAATAAATATGTATCACCACAACACATACCAAAATCATAAAAAGTACAAAACCAATAAAACAGTTCAAGCTTAAACTTTCCTTGAACTTCAGTGATATACAAGGTGTGATTGCCCAAGGCCCCCATCCCTTCTCCTGCCCAGCCAAAAGGCACACAAGATGCCTTTAGCTAGTAAATAATAAACAGCACAAATTGAGTGTGTTGTGGCAATGATTGCCACAGCAAGTGCATTTAGAATAAAAGCCCATAAGCTTAGTGACCTGAAAACCTCCATTTGGTGACATCGTTTGTCACATTGTGATGAATAAAATAAATGTCACTAAAATAACCTTCCTGTTGCTTCTCTCTGGACTCTTACGTTTGCATTTCTTTGTAAGCCTGTTGCATAACAACAACAATTCTGTCTCACTGCACACTACATAACCACAAATCCCTGAAATATATGGTAACCTGAAATATCTTATGCAAAATATATGACAAGGGCACAAGAAACTCTGACTCAGAAATCCTCCATTGTCTCTTCCTCTAGGTTTATCTTCCAGATGAAAGGAACTGAGATAGTCACTGTGGACTCTGGATACATCTTAGATGTGGCCAACAACAGATGCAGAAGAAGGAATTTGCTGTGTTTCAAAGTCCCTGTAAAAGCAAGATTAAATTCCCACTGTCTGTCCTATGAAATATAAATGTTGGTTTCAGGCTTCCCCATCGACTGCAGGCCCTTGGTGGCCCTAAGAAGTGGGCGAATGTGAAACAAAACTTGAATTACCTCAAGAACGAATTCATTATGAAAGACGTATTTGTCAATGGCATTTGTAAGATCTCTGGCACATGACCAGATGGTCTTCATTCTCAGTACACCACTATGAGGTGAGTACCGAGGAAAACACCTTCACAGGCTGAAACTTGTATTTGTAGCAGCTGAGCTTACCAGCCACCATTCAACTAATAACAAGAGCAAACTTGCTCGTGGAATTCAATAAAACTGGAATTGGAGTTGAATATTGTGGCCCTAATATTTCCTAACATTCTGGCATCCTTTGAATCTTCCTATCGGCAAGCATTGTGGACTTTTGTGGTTGTTTGAGACGTTTCAGGCACTTCACACCAACCTGCCTGCAGCAGAGGTGGAGAAACCTCAGGTCTGGGGGCCAGGCTCCTCTGGCTAGTCCTCAGGACACCATACTGCCTCCCCAGCCACACCCCATCTCCCAAAGCTGCCCACCTCACCGGCCCTACCTTGCAACCTTCTTTAAGTATTTCTACCTGACCGGAATGTGTCCTTGAATGTATCTTACAATGGTTCTTGCTTTCCTGGAGGAGACGTCTGTAGGAAGTAATTTACAGTACAAAGGGAGAACTTAATATTTATCACTCTGTCTACTTTTTCACCTTTGGCCTCACCAGAAAAGCGTCAGCCCCACGGTCTACAGCAGGCTCTAGCTGAACACCCGGTTTATGCAGGGGCAGACTTTGGTAATTTTTTGTAATATGGCGCCCTATGTGAGGCCAAAATTTGACATGCCCCAGTGGATCTTCTCAATTATGGCTCTTCTCAATTTTGCACCCCCACGACTTGGTACCCTGCGAGGGAGGGGGGAGGCAGGACTGCCTGCACTGACCTAAATATATCACTGGTTTATGCCTGCAAAAGCATGCATGCTTCCCCAATGGCTCCTCATTGTACCACTCAACACCACTGGAAGATGGTTTAGCGCACTGCTCTGCTCCTATTAAGCGGAGCAGCTCTATGTAGTTGGGTTGGTGAGTTGTTGTTTTGCAATACTCAGCTTGTGGTTGGTAGGTCTAATCTGTTTTTATATGTCTCTTAAAGACGTTTTATCTGAATGCCATTGTATCCTTATATTAATTTATATTAAAATGGTGGGGGGAATGTAAGCTGCTTAAAGAAGAGGTAGTTTGTATAGTGCCTTCAGATGCCCTCAGTTGTCAGGGATGATGATAGTCAGCTAATATTGCTGGGCTACAGTTACTTTTTATATTATAATTCAGGGCTGCCATAAGTCTGTTTTTTCCTTGATGTTACTGGGATTCCAAAGGCAAAATTGATGTCCGGGGGGTGGGGGTGGATTTCGGAAAGGTGGCACTTTGTCCTGGATCTTAGGAGTCAATCGCAAAATCATGATTATTATTATTTTTTGCATTTTTGTAAAAAAAACCAAAAACACCTCATCAATTTCAGTGGTTTCCTGGTTTTTACTTTTTGAAATATGGCAACCCTATTTTTATATTAAGCAGTGTATATATATTTTTTTAATAAAATAAATAAATCAGGACTAGCAGCCATAAGCTCCACGAATTGGTTAGCAGCCAGCCCCGTGTGTTGCAGCAGCAGCAGCAAGTTCCATAAATTCATTATGCATTGCACATAGAAGTATTTCACTTTGTCTCTCCTTAATCTACTGTCAATCAGTTACAATGGATGAACCTGAGTTCTGGCATTATGAGAGAGAGGGAAAACACCTCTCTATCCACTTTCCCCAGACCTTTGCATAATTTTGCAAAACTCTTATCTTGCCTCTCCTTCAGTTACCTTTTCTCCAAGCTAAAAAGAAGTCTCATTTGTGGCTGCCTTTCCTCAGAAGGAAGGTGGTCTTCTTGAGATAGAGCAACCAGAATGTGACACAAAACTCCAAAAGCAGCCACACCATAAACTTGCATAACTTTATGGGGTGTGTAATTGTTTTGCCGTTTTGTTTACTTTTTATCTTTTTATTTTATTATGTGAACTGCCTTGAGATCTTATGATGAAGGGTGGTTTATAAATGTGTTGTTGTTGTTTAAAAAATAGATACTGGTCAGGTTAGCCAGATTGATTTGAATGCTGTCGGCGGATTTTTGTTGCTGTCTTGTTGGGCTGTGTATGTGATAAAGGGGAACCATATCAGGATGAAGACATCTTCTTCTATTTGTCCCCATGTCAGTTTCAGTTTTGTTATGTACTGAGTTGAATAGGAGCCAAAATGCAGCAATCTGATTGGTCCTAGAACAATAGGATTCCGAATGCAGCAGTCTGATTGGTCCTAGAACAATGCAGCAGTATGATTGGTCCGCAGGAGCCACCCAATCCAGCTCCAGGTGGAAGTGAATCCACAACCTGATTGGCCTACAGGAGAATCCCGGAATTAGCCAATCACATGCAGCCCATTGTGTAAATAATGTATATAAAGCAGATATTGTGGGGGAACTTCCATTCCTCCTCACCACTATGAGCTGAATAAAGAGCATGAAATCCACTCTAGACTCCGAGTATATTTCAAGTTTGTTGGTTAGTTTTTCTAATAAGGCTGTTTCCCATACCTTTAGATAACATTGGTCCATGCTTACTCCTGACAGGTCTCTCCAGTGCCTGGCTATGATGCTTCTGGCTGCTGAGAGTAGGTGGGTTATGAGCTCTTTGTGTTGTGAGTGGGCATTATTACGTGGATGATATTTAGTAGGGCCAGTTCTAGCCAACCCTAACCTCTCTCACCACCAAAGGAATACAAGCAAATAGTAAAGAGAAGCCACAGAAGTGACACTGACACAAAACTCCACACGTACACTAAGTAGAATAGAAGCACTGCCACTGGACCCCACCCCACTCACCATTCCCCCCTCCACCTCTTTCCCCCTTTTCTTCCCAATATAACCCTAACGACTCAACAAATGAAACTGATCGGTAGAAAATGTAACTTGAAAAAAGAGACATTTCACATACTTTTGTAAACAAAGAAATCTTTAATGAGAGAGAGAGAGAGAGAGAGAGAGAGAGAGAGAGAGAGAGAGAGAGACTGATGTTACAGTAAGTACAGAAATTTTTGAGTAACAGAAATCTCTACATTATCACTAAATGGACTAAATTGATCATGAGCTAGAACATGGGTCAGCAAGGTAAGGCAATTGCCTTCTGGATCCAGCCCACAGATGGTCCGGGAATCACCGCATGGATCAGCATGGGGATTCTGATCGTTCGGGTTGCGCCATGCCTTGTGCCGATCAAATCGGCCGCGTTGCCTGGGGGCTCGGCTTTGCTCAGCGCTTCCCAGTGGAGAGGTGACGGTGGTTTTCCTCGCTGCATCCCCTTTGCCGGGTTGCTGCGCTGTGGGAACCACAGCTTGAGGCTTCATTTGGCTGCTGGCTGGGGTTTCTGCCTTTAGCTTGGAGGGGCTCAGAAGTTGAACATACCTGTGCTTGGAAAATTCCTTATTTTGGCTGCTGGTACCTTATTTTCAAAGCTGTAAGTTGACAGCTATGCACTCATCATCCCTCGGCCACTGCCACCGCCAGACCCTGCCGCTCATAAGGCATAGGTAAGCAGCCACCGGGGCTCATCCAGTGCTGTGGAGAAGGGAAGGGAGAGTCAGGGGGATTTCCCCCAAAAAATATAGTCTGGCCCCCCACAGGGTCCGAGGGACAGTGGACCAGCACCCTGTGGGAAAAGTTTGCTGACCCCTGAGCTAGAATCACAGAGCTGGAAAAGTCCTCAAAAGTCACTTAGTACAATTCCATGCCAACACAGAAATCTGCTATGTCATAGAAGTGCCAGGCAACCTCTGCTTTGCCTGGTCACATGGCAACAGTCTATACTACTCTCTTAGCCTTTTGGTACCTTTTTCTGGTCTGGTTGTGGAGGTAGAGGGTAGCAAATCAAGTGGAACTAATATAAGATCAAGGTAATGACTGTTTTCTTGGAACATCTGTGTCTTTCTCAACACACAGCAACTCTTCGTTTCAAAGACTTCCTTCAGCAATTGCTCCACTTAGCCACTGATCTGAATCTGCCATCTGGAGTTTGCATGTGTTACTCTCAGTGATTTTCAGCACAATATTTTGAGACAGCTCACGATAAAACCGCTTCCTGACGTTCGTCGCCAAACAAACTTTTCCACGGGATGCTCTGCCTGGTGCAAACGTGAGATCCTATGGAAACAGCATGCCAACAGCCAACTCTTGAGCAAAAGCTGGAGTGCAACAGAAATGACAGCACCACAGTAGGCCTAAAAGTTTTGCCTAAAGGAAAATTCAAAGCTTCAGCACAAGGAACCATCTCTGGAGGGATTCAATGGGATTTAAAAGAATGTTCAAAAGAATGGTGAAATTTAATTGGGGAGGAAAAATGCACATCTCATTTTGTGTAAAGTTTGTTTAAAACACAGAGCACTCAAAGGATAAAATTTACAGCCTGTAATGCTTTGAAAGAGAATGTGATGAAAATGATGTATAGATGGTATATTACACCAGTGAAATTAGCTAAAATGTATAAGACAAATAATAAATGTTGGAAATGTAAAGAAAAAGAAGGAACATTTTATCACATCTGGTGGGAATGTAAGAAAGTAAAGAACTTCTGGGAAATGATATATAATGAGATGAAAAAAACAGAAGCCTTTTTACTTGGTATTATAGGCCAAGACCTTAATAGACAAGATGTCAAACTATTCTTATATGCAACAGTGGCAAGAGTATTGTTAGCCCAGAAATAGAAGCAAGAAGAAATTCTGATGAAAGAAGAATGGAAGATGAAATTAATGGACTATGCAGAATTGGACAAAATGACAGGAAAGATTCGAAACCTGCAGGACCAGAGATTTACAGAAGATTGGAAGAAGTATATGAATTATTTGAAGAGCAACTGTAATCAACAAATTATGCTAGTAGGACTACAAGAAGTTTTGTAAGGAGAAATATGCAAAGTGTTACAAAGTAGAAAAGGAGATATTGGTTATGAGTTTGAAATGTAATAGGGAAAAATAAGAAATGCATACTAAGAGATTAGCTTGGAAAATTTTCAGACAGGACTGATGGAAGTCAAAAAAAATGAATAAGATGTAAAAGTATGTTTAATTACTGTTGAAAATGGTATGTTAAAAAACTAATAAAAATTATGTATAAAAAATAAAACACAGAGCACTCCCTCCTCAAGCTGACTCTGCACATAGAGAAGGCTGGAGAGGTTTCAACCGTAGTGGTCGGTGGGGTGGGGTGCTATTGTCTACCTGGCTTCCCAAGGTGCTGTCGGTAACCAAGGGGGAGAATGGTAAATGTAAGGTGGAGGAGCAATCAGTGTGGTGTGATGTGAGGAGAATCAGAACTTACAGGGTTAAACAGTTCTGAGTGACGTCTCACATTCTGAGGCGTGGCTATGTTTCACATACGGGAGTGTTTCTCTGTGTGTGAGTTCTCTTTCGGTTTTGACCGAGAGGCGAGATGATGTCTGCTCTTTCACCGGGCTAATTTATGATGTTATTCTACACGATTAAAGACTGTTGGAGATAAGCAAGAAGCCTGCGTACAGTCTGATTTATTACCCACACACGGCAACAGTTTCTCCCGCTGTGGAACTCTGCTGAGACTAAGCTAAGAGAGAGCTAAAGAGAGCTAGGCACAGGAGCGCAGTGGCGCAGCAGAAATGTGCCGGATGCCATCCTAATCCCACAGTGACAACACCAACCTCCCTGCCGCCTTGCCCCTCTCAGTTACTGGCAGTAGCCTCCATGTTAGAAAGCCAGGTGTGCTGGTCTGGGGGGGGGGGTGTTACCATGCAGCGTGGTCTAAGTCCGATCCTAGGTCGAGGGTAAGGAGGCTGTCTGTCAGGGGCGAAGCAAGGTCCAAAGCGAGGAGTCGGGCGTGGTCACGGTGCCGGCAGGAACAGGTTACCAACGATGTTGCTCCCGCAACCTGGGACTGGGCGGGCTGGCCTTTATCTCCTCCGAGGCATAGGGCGGCCCCGGTCCACAGGTGCCTCGCCTCTCCTGGCCTGGAGGCGAGCACTCCTCCTGAGAGAACTTAGTTCCCTCCGCCTCTCTGCCCTGAACCTCTGCAGCTCAGGAGAGGGTGGAGGGTTACTGGACCCAGAGGCAACCTCACCTTCCCCTGACGGGGCTGGGAGAGGAGCACCTGCAGGCAATGGGTCCTCGATCACCTCCGGAGCCAGAGCGGATTCAGCTGGTGTCTGCTCCTGCACAGGTGAGGGCCCTTCAGATTCAAGCCCCTGCCCCGGCTCAGCCGGCCCTGGAGGCGGGGACTCCTGTGCAGGCTGGGATTCCTCAGGTTCAGCCTCTCCTCCCAGCAGTCCTTCCTCCTCTGGTCACTACTGTAGAAATACAACCTGACTGCCTGTCTCAGGCACTGAGGTCGTCTGCTAGGGATTCCCGCATGATGGGGTTAGTGTTGCCAGCATTTATGTCATGTTTACAGACATCTTTGCAACACGTATTTGTTCTGCCAGTGGGCCTGGTGCCTGAAGCCAGTTCCCCGCAAAGCATGCCCTTGGGGTGTTGAGGCATCGTAAATCCCCCAAAAGGAGCATTCCAGGGACATGGCAGGGGTAGAAACAGAGAAGTGGGACTTAGGCTGGATCCTAAGCCCATTCAACTCAGTCATGTGACACAGTGTGAAAAACACTATTATAAAGGTCTGATTTCCTTTTGCCGGGCTTAGGCAGACCAGCAGCAGCCCCATCACAGAAAGAGGAGGAGGAGGAGGAGGAGGAAGGAGGAAGAAGAAGTTGTTTTATAAATTGTGTGTCTTTGTTTGTTAATATGATCCTTTTACATGGTTTTGTATTTATGGTGTTATATTCTACATGGCGACTTTCTCAAGGAGTTGAAAGATTCCATCAATGGTGTGTCCAAAAAATTTTTACATATCATTTGGAAAGACAGGTGAACTAAGGCCACTGTACTGGAAGAAGCAAGGATCACCAGTGTGAAAGCAATGATTCTTCAACATCAACTTCATTGGACTGGTCATGTTGTGCGGATGCCTGATTATCGCCTTCCAAAGCAACTACTCTATTCCAAACTTAAAAATGGAAAGCATAATGCTGGTGGTTGACAAAAGAGGTTTAAAGACTCTCTCAGGGCAAATCTAAAAAAACAACAACGCAGGATAAACACCGACAACTGGGAAACACTGGCCTGCGAGCACTTCAATTGGAGAAAAGCCTTTACCAAAGGGGTCAAGGGGTTTGAAGACATTCAAACTCAGGACAAAAGGGAGAAACATGCTAAGAGGAAAGCACATTTGGTAAACCCTCACCTTGATCAACTCCTGCCTGGAAACCTATGTCCCCACTGTGGAAGGACGTGTGGATCCAGAATTGGCCTCCACAGTCACTGACTCACTGTTAAGACCGTGTTCATGGAAGACGATCTTACTTGGCTATGAGTGATTGCCAAAGAGGAGGAGGAGGAGGAGAGGAAGAAGAAGAAGAAGAGAAAGAAGAAGAGAAAGAAGAAGAAGATTGTGACTGGTTGTTATTTTTATTGATCATATTTTAGTAATTATTTGTTGTAATTGTAAAGAGTGAATTTCTGTTTATTATTTGCTGGTGTTTTGAGTGTTAGTTTTATTGTGTACTACTATATTCTAATAGATTATTGAATACTACTTTATTTTATATATGTCATTCCATTTTAAAGTTATGTTTTAGTATGACTTTTTGTGTTGGATCAGTTTATTCTAAGATATATGCTCTTTGTTGTATATTTTGTTGCTGTAAACTGCCTTGTGTATAACAATATTAAAATATTAAAATTAAAAGTGAAATGAAATGTGAAATGAAATGAAAATGAAGTGGTGTAACTTTATGCAGCTTACCTTTACGCCAGCTTGCTTTGCACCAGCTTCTTGTGCCTAGGATTGCTCCCTCAACATGCAATTTTGAATATTTAATGCTGTAGAAACAGACCTTCTTTTAAAGCAACGTATAATTGTGTGGGCTCTCAGGCTCCAAGTCCCTTGCACTGAGTTCACAAAGTCGTGGGGAACATTGCTTTTCAGCCAAACAGCCACCTGCAGTGCAAAACTCAGAAATGCCAATTGAAATTAAAGGCCTTTTTAATGTCATCATTTATTCCTTGTGACAAGTGCCTCTTACTGAGTGAACTTTAAGAAAGTTAGGATTTCATGTATCAGCAATGGTTTCCCTCCAAGCTAGATACAAATGGCATTTCACAATTCTTTCAGCATCCTGGACAGCTAATCTGTGAAGGGGAAATGAGACCTGGCTCCAAATATCAATTCACCTATAGTATCCGACAAATGAACTAAGTGTCAAATGTCAGAGTGGCAGCTGAGACAGCGAGAATGAGAGGAATTCAGTGGAAATGTATCTAAAGTGAAACCTTTAAGGCAATATGCAGGAAGGCAACGGAGGAATATCAATGGCTCGCATCTCATATATTCAGGCGATGCATGCTCCCACCAGGGGTGTCCCTAAACATTTGACTTGTAGAAGGTAAGAGTGAATGAGAGGCTTTATTAAATATGTGTGGAAATCCCTTAAGAAATTTTGCTAATCCTATCAAGTCTCTTTTAACTTTCCTCAAAATTCATAAGGGTGTTTAACCTGAGGAGGACCTTCCAAATTCACTCTGAAGCTGACTGCAGCTGAAAGTCAGCATCACACAAAGATGCACAGAACCCCCTGAGGTGGTTGGCTAATTTCATTGGATTTCTTTTGACTTCCATTAAAATCCCTGCAGCTGTTTTGGCTAAAGGCTGAACTGGATTACGCATCATTCATACAATTAGCAATTGTGTGAATTGCTTTTTAAAAATTATATTGTAGATGCAGGGTTGAAGGACGGGAGATTGCAATCTGGTCCTCTCTGGAAAGGGAGTGGCAGGGGGCATGACCTCTTTGCCCCTGCTCCCCAGTGTGATGCTGATTCAGATCAGGTTTCCTTTACCAGCTATTTACACTGAGGAATTCTCCCATACACTCCAAATAAAGATTTCCCTCCAGTATAAATAGAGGGTGAAGAGGATACGATCCTGATCAGGACAGCAGGTGGAGGCAAAGGAGTCCCCCAGATCCAGTTCTCTGTGTCTACAGATTCTCATTCTGCAAGCCATCCATGCAATTTTAATTGCATCAATGGTGTCACATCTAGTTCTACTTCCTAATCCAGGTCCTAGGTGTACTACACATTTAAAGCAATATCATATCAATTTAAACAGTCACAGCTTCCCCAGAAGAATCTTAGGAAGCGTAGTAACATAAAGGTTTTTAGAGTTGTTAGGATATCCCTATATTCCCCCAGAGAGGTACAATTTCCAGAGTTCCCTGTGAAGACTGATGGTGGTTAAACCACTTTGAGGACTGACACTTTTAGGTACAGACACACAAACACACCCCAAGTATCATGTCCCCCCCCTCTCTCTAAAGAACAGATGAACAGTTTATTCAAAACAGAGAGCTGTTGTCATGTTCTCTAGTAACTGAAATATAGTTGTCCAGTATAATACTGGTGAAGCACCTAAATCAGTGATGGTTCCTGTAGGGCTGCCATACGTCCAGAAAATCCTGGACATTGCTGGGAATTCAATCCCTAAAATGGCGTCTGGATGGAATTAGTTATGTCTGTTCTGAACATCCAGGAAAACCCGAACATAAGCTCGCGAACACATCCCACACTTTCTGGTACAAATATTATTGGTACAAAAATGTCCCTTATTTCAGAACCTCCTTGTTTTCCACAAGACAACTGTTTAACTTCCACTCTTCTTTTGCCGATTTTCTTAAAAGTAGCCCCAAAAGGGCAAAAAAAGGATCCCCCCGAAAAAAAATCGAGGGGGGAACTTTTTTGTCCGGATTTTCACTTTCTGAAATATGGCAAGCCTAGGTTCCTACAGAATTAATGAAATACTTGGTGAAGAAAAGACATAACAATATAAATCAATAGCAAGAATTCGTTTTTGAATGACACATTACAGAAGACATTAGCATGAATTGTGCCCACTCAACTCATGGTAAATTGACTATTTGATAGGGAATTAATTCCCTGACTGGGAAACTCCATTTGGATGATACAATGCAATGGGAAGATATAACTGCATAGACTTATGTAGGTCTGCAGTATCAGCATAGAAAAGGGAGATGGAACAAGTGACTATTACTCATCTTCCATTTTCCTTCTGTGCAACTGGCCTAACAATATAGTCTCTAACAGAGCTGTGTTAATAAGATAAGGAAATATAGTAATATACCTAAGCCTTGAACATTAGCTGTGCTATGGATAAATCAGACTCTAGAGATAATGATTATGGAGCAACATCAATAAATGATTCTTAAGGGGTAAGGGTAAGGGTACCCCTGCCCGAACGGGCCAGTCTTGACAGACTCTGGGGTTTGTGCGCCCATCTCACATCTATAGGCCGGGGGCCAGCGCTGTCCGGAGACACTTCCGGGTCACGTGGCCAGCGTGACAAGCTGCATCTGGCGAGCCAGAGCCGCACACGGAACGCCGTTTACCTTCCCGCTGGTAAGCGGTACCTATTTATCTACTTGCCCCCGGGGGTGCTTTCGAACTGCTAGGTTGGCAGGCGCTGGGACCGAGCAGCGGGAGCGCACCCCGCCGCGGGGATTCGAACCGCCGACCTTTCGATCGGCAAGCCCTAGGCACTGAGGCTTTAACCCACAGCGCCACCCGTGTCCTAGAAATGATTCTTAGCGAGGGTCAAATTAATGATTTGTTCAAGTTGCCAATGCAACTTCCCTCCTCACTTCAATTATCCAGTAATACATATGACCCTGTTACTGTTTTCCTTCAGGCAGGATTCAGATCCTTTCACAGAGTTCCATAAGTGAAAAGAGTGAGGGCATTGGCTGCTGTTTCTTTAGCTCTCTTTGTGTGTTACTTGTCTGTAGGCCAATTGTGTGATGACTGCGGAGCAGGGATGCGCTTTTAGCCTCAACTCTTGACTTTGCATCTACTTCTTGGAACTAATGTGTTGCATGTGGTTGTGAATGGAGCACGGGAAGGAGAGCAACAGGAGCTGAGCTCTGCTGCCTACATACAGCAACTCCTAGATGGCATTTTGTTCTTGAGCCAGCGTGGTGTAATGGTTAAGAGCAGTGGACCATCTGGTTCACTTTGGTTCACTTGCCTGCTCCTCCACATGCAGCTGCTGGGTGACCTTGGGCTAGTCACACTTCTCTGAAGTCTCTCAGCCCCACTCACCTCACAGAGTGTTTGTTGTGGGGGAGGAAGGGAAAGGAGAATGTTAGCCGCTGTGAGACTCCTTTGGGTAGTGATAAAGTGGGATATCAAGTCCAAACTCCTCCTCCTCTTCCTCCTCCTCCTCTTCTTCTTCATGAGCCTGAGAAGCTGAGGACACAAATTGACCAAGGGAGACTGGAGTGCTGACAGACAGAAGTGGAGAGTGGACATTCTGGATTGGAGGAGGTATTTATTGTTTATTTTCATTTGAACTGAAATGGAGACTAGATAGATCATCTCAGGAGGATGGGGTGGGGGCTGCCTTGGAGACTGAAGAAAAAACACTGGGTTGGGAAGTTTCCAGTTCCACTCCAGCATTTTGCCCTTAAGCCTCCAGGGCAGTCCCCTCTCACTTGCTTTCCCCTGAAATAATCCAGCTGAAAACCAAAAGAATGGGCATAAGAAATAACTTTGGATATGGAAAAGAATGCAGTGATGGAAGGAGAGGAAGTGTGTTTAAGAAAAATGGAGGAGTTTTCCACAGTAACATTTGGATTGAAGACGGGGCTACATTGATTCACAAAAGGGCCTTCTGTTTCACCACCTACCTGCCCCAAGAAGACAATGAATACACCATTTGCTTTTTAACTATTTGAATCTTGAATTCAGCCAAGTATGAGCATCTGAACAGAACTGTTAAATCACTTTTGACGCCCCCATATGACGCCTACGTCTTGCACTGAATATAGTACTGCCAGCCTAAGCAGGTGAAAGATCTTCTGTAGCATACCTGCTTCACAACTCATGAAACTCAAATTCTTTGCATGGGTTAGGGTTGGCACTCTGGAAGGGCAGGGCTCATGTGCCTTTCACAGCTGTGTGATGGACAGAAATGAAGCAAGGCAAGGCTTGTCTCGTATGAGAAATGCTTCCCCTGTTGGCATTTTATATGTCAGGTATCTGATGACTTGAGTTTGACCCCCGAGTTATTTGGGGGCACTCCACCCCCTCCACCTGCAACACAGGGCAAAAATTTGCATACGACATAAAGTTTATGTAAATTTTATGCAAACTTTCTTCCCCCTGTCGTGAGTGCAGAAGAGGACTCAGCCCACATACAGTACACTGTGACCAGAGAACCCAGTTGGGAACCCTGCTCCAACCTTCTTAGTGAGCACGTATGGTGCTATTTTAGCTACATAAGAATCAGCCCTCAGAGAATAAATACATATGATGTTTGCAGGAGATTGGCAAATATGAAGGAATTACTTCGAGATCCTTTGAATGTTTGCTGATAGCAGGCTGTTGCTTTAAGCTGGTTTCTTCTTTCAGAATTCTAATTCTTAAAATACTTTAATATCATGAAAAGTGCTTAGGGCTTTAATAAGTTTTGTTTATCATTCCCCAGACTTTGCCCTCATCCAGTTTCATAAATATGCCCGAGTCATTCATGTGATGTGCTCAGCTCCTGATCTGGGAGCTCTCTTAATGCTCTGCAAGCATCCTGTTTTCTATTACTGGGATTATTATTTTGCTGTTACAAGCTGCTAATAATACCTTACATTTATACAGAGCCTTGTATCTTGAAAGCATTTTGTAAATTTATATATGCAAATGATAAGGATTTAGGCATACTTTTTATTTGGGGGAAAAATCACTGAGGATTATATTACACACTCCAGGTGTGAAATTCAATAGCTCATTCACTATATGCAGAAATAATGGTGCCACAGGTACAACAATATTGGGATCATGGGCCGTTGAAACCCGGGTAAATAATATTTGGAATGTGGCTCTATCAGATCACCTTAAAAGGTAAAGGTAAAGAACCACTGACAGTTAAGTCCAGTCACAGATGACTCTGGGGTTGCGGTGCTCATCTTGCTTTACAGGCTGAGAGAGCCGCCGTTCGTCTGCAGAACGAACGTTTCTGGGTCATGTGACCAGCATAACTAAGCCACTTCTGGTGCAACGGAACACCGAAGCCAGAGCAGCACATGGAAATCATAGAATCATAGAATCATAGAGTTGGAAGAGACCACAAGGGCCATCGAGTCCAACCCCCTGCCAAGCAGGAAACACCATCAGAGCACTCCTGACATATGGTTGTCAAGCCTCTGCTTAAAGACCTCCAAAGTAGGAGACTCCACCACACTTCTTGGCAGCAAATTCCACTGTCGAACAGCTCTTACTGTCAGGAAGTTCTTCCTAATGTTTAGGTGGAATCTTCTTTCTTGTAGTTTGGATCTATTGCTCCATGGAGCAATTGCTTCTCTGGAGCAGCAGAAAACAACCTTTCTCCCTCCTCTATGTGACATTTGAACATGGCTATCATATCACCCCTTAACCTCCTCTTCTCCAGGCTAAACATGCCCAGCTCCCTTAGCCGTTCCTCATAAGGCATCGTTTCCAGGAAATGCCGTTTACCTTCCCACCAGAGTGGTACCTATTTATCTACTTGCACTTTTTGGCATGCTTTTGAACTACTAGGTTGGCAGGAGCTGAGACCGAGCAACAGGAGCTCAGCCCATCACAGGGATTCGAACCGCCAACCTTCTGATCAGCAAGCCCAAGAGATTCAGCAGTTTAGACCACAACGCCACCCACGTCCCCTTACTAGTTATAGAAGGATAATTAAAGGCACTTCAAAGATAGACACTTTTAGCAAGACTTGGCTTCTCTTCTTTTCCTTTATAAATGAGACAGAATATACTTTTATTCCACCCACAACACATGAATCTCTGCGGAAAGGATCTTGAACTGACAATACTTAAACAAACGTATTGCTTGTATACTGTGTACTGCATATGAAACTTAATAAGAATGTACCACTGGACAAGCTTCTGTAGTTATATGTTGTTCTTGTATTTACATGAAAATCAATAAAAATATTGGGATCATGGGCTGTGGTTTACAATCTGCTAGCCCTGATGCTGCTACAATCCCAGAAGACCTGGTCATTCATTAAACACTAGGTTGAATTGTTTGTTAGTGCATGTAATCAGCACTCCATTCTAATGTGGGGCAAAGAGAAACTGGCTGGCAGGTGCCATCTTGTGAGCCTGATTTCATAAAATATTCTGATAGCATGTTAATATGTAAAGGTAAAGGGACCCCTGACCATTTGGTCCAGTCATGGCCGACTCTGGGGTTGTGGGGCTCATCTCGCTTTACTGGCCGAGGAAGCCAGCGTACAGCTTCCGGGTCATGTGGCCAGCATGACTAAGCCGCTTCTGGTGAACCAGAGCAGCACACGGAAACGCCGTTTACCTTCCCGCTAGAGCGGTACCTATTTATCTACTTGCACTTTGACGTGCTTTCGAACCGCTATGTTGGCAGGAGCAGGGACCGAGCAATGGGAACTCACCCCGTTGCGGGGACTCGAACTGCTGACCTTCTGATCGGCAAGCCCTAGGCTCTGTGGTTTAACCCACAGCGCCACCCGCGTCCCTATGTTAATATGTAGGTGGCCACTTACCACGTTGTCTTAGGGCTAGCTTATATATATATATTTCAAGCATTCAATAGCCCCTCCTCCAGCCCTCAGAGGAGCATCCACTATTAAAACAATGGGGAAAATGAACTATCTGACAATAAAACACATCGGAACAGCAGTAAAATGAGGGCTGCTATACGTCTGGGATAATCCTGGACATTACCGGGATTTCAAAGGCGGAAGTGACGTGTGGTGGGAAGGTGGTGGTTTGTCCTGGATCTCTGGCAAGTCAATCAAAAAAGATTAACAACAACTTGGTGGTTTGTCTTAAAAAAACCAACAATTTTCGGGATGTCCTGGTTTTTACTTTTTGAAATGTGGCAACCCTACATATCAGAAAACAGTGTACTGCTATATATGCCTGCTCAGATGTAAGTGTAAAGGGACTTGTATATCTTTTGCATGTTCTTGAAACTAATTCATTTTTAACATGACCCATACTGAATGGGATTAGGAGGATTTTGTCCATGTGTGTAAACACATGTGTTTTACTGTCACACTTAATGCTTGTTTTAAAAAGCACCAGCATAAACACAAACTGTCCAGCAACAATCATATTGTGTACTGCTAACCTGACTTGGCACCTACAAAGGTGACTGGGTAGAACCCAGACTTAATTAGAGATGACCTATTGATTTCAATTGGCCTACTTTAAATCTAGATCAATTCACTGTTGGATTTAAAAATGAAATGTTTCAGCTGAATATGAAACCCTTTGATACGTTTACTAAATTTTGTTAAGAATTTGTTTAAGAATTCCATTTTGACATTTGTAAACTGCTTTGAGGGTGGGTGTGTTTTAAACAATCAAGCAAAGTATGAATTTTGTGCAATAAATTAATCAAAACAAATTGGCAGATAAATAACAACAATTATAGGGACACAAAAAGAAACAGGTTTCATATATCAACAGTGATGGGTTGGCCATACTCAGAATAGACTTATGGGCATGACTAATTAAGGTCCATTGATTTCAATTGGCCTATTCTGAATAGGACTTACTTGGATGCAGGTTAATATTTGGTACATCTAGGAAGAGCTGCTAATAAAAAAGTTGATATAGTTAATAAAGAAGAAAATATGAAGCAGGAGAAATAGGTGACAACACTAAGGTACAGGAACTATTATAGAGTAACCCTGAGAAGTTGAAAATTAGAAATACTGTACAATATGTTAAAGAGTAATTAGAAATTAAGGAAAGGGAACAGAATATGTGACGTCATAAAATAAGCTGAATGATATGATGAACCAATCACTTAACAGATCATTGTACTTAGGTCTGTTCACCTCATGAAGAACAGTGTGTAAGTAACTGTTGATATATATCTTGCAGTTTCATAATCAATCAATACGATTGACTCCTTTGAGAGTGGTTATTACAGCTGCATCTCTGCATCAAAAGTGATTGAATGATCCAATCATACCCAATTATACATTTAAGTCAATTTCATGGCAAGATCATTTACACACTGTAAGAGGCTACAGGGAAGGGCGGCCAACTAGGGTTGCCATATTTTGAAGAGCAAAAAAGAGGACACATTTGCCAGCTTCTACTTTTAACTATGGGTCACTATGACAACTCTACCCAGGAAAAAGAGGACATGTCCTGGAAAAAGGACATATGGCAATTCTAGGCTCACAGGAACCTTTCGTTATTTCATTTATTTATTCCTTGCTGCAGTGCATACAGTTTGGGAATTCTGGAGCTAAAAAACCCGTTATGCCCCCCACACCGGCAATTTCAGAGCAGTCTCATTACTGCCTTAGTAATATGGCTTTTACTGTCGTCCTTTCATTACCTGAGTCCTAGTGAACCAATGAAAATCTAACCGTTACAAATACAGGGGGGGGGGAGAGGGAGCCTTAGTCTTTTAATTACAATGGTACTAAAAATAGCATCCTAGTTCCAGGCAAATCAAAGTTCTTTGTTTTCCTTTCCAGTGTGCACTTCATGATAATCATGCTACTTGTTGTAAACAGTAAACTGAGCCAGCTAGTCAATTAGCCGAGCACTCTATTAATCTTTTCATAGAAAGAAACATTAAATTCAATTAAAATCCCTCCACTTAAAAATGATAATGAGCACCCTGATCCACAGATATTTTGTTTAAGAAGGGGGATCTGGATTTAAGCCGATTTCATTCCCTTGAAGTTTACGTATCTGAGGGTTCATGTGACATAACTTGATACAATCCAAGTTATGCTAGTTAGTCGATTTCACTACGTTACATATTTATGCAAAATAATCAATTATTAATCATCTATTTTGGTATCATAAGTCAATATGAAAACAGGGTCATTACAAAAATAAATTCAATTCTATTCTTATATGATGGCATTGTGTGTTCCAGTAGCTAATAAATAGCATCAATTTGGTAGATCAAACAGATTCATATCTTGGATCAATTAAATCACTTATATTTTCTGTTTCCATTGATGCCATTTGCTGCTTTCTTGTGACAGGAGGAGTTAGGAGTTAGTCACAGGTCCAAACTGTATTTAAAACCAGTAATAAATTTATTATAACAGGTTTTAAAAAACAAAGACTACAGTGGTACCTCGGTTTAAGTACTTAATTCATTCCAGAGGTCCGTTCTTAACCTGAAACTGTTCTTAACCTGAAGCACCACTTTAGCTAATGGGGCCTCCTGCTGCCGCTGCGCCGCCAGAGCATGATTTCTGTTCTCATCCTGAAGCAAAGTTCTTAACCTGAAGCACTATTTCTGGGTTAGCGGAGTCTGTAACCTGAAGCGTATGTAACCTGAAGCGTATGTAATCTGAGGTACCACTGTACTGTATTCTGTTAAATAAAGCTGCCATTATAGGGTTCAAAGGCAAGTTATAACCCACTGAGATGCAACCCCTAAAACCTGGGTCTTTGTGCCATTTGATATCTGTGCTGCAGGTGGACAAAATCTGAATAGGGCACAGAGCACTTCCAGCAATGAATAGAGCTGTGGAAAACATTGTTTTTGGTCTTGCCAAACACTGGTGAAATAGGAACTTGCATTGCAAGTTGGATCATCTTAAACGATGGTCCAGGTTGCGGGCAGGCCCTCAACACAGCTCCACGCTCCACCCCAGCGTGGGTGGAATGAGGCTTTCCATGCTGCGGTGGCATCACGATCACCCCAGGCCTCCTTGGCCAATCACTTTGAGTGGGGTGATCGTGGGGAGGTATATAAGCGGCAGCGTGTCGTGTGCTGTGCATCTGCTTTGCGCTGCCAAACACCCGGGCGCACCCGCCCTTTTATTTTAGGTCTCCTCGGGCCTTGCTTTGGACTTTGGTTGGTCGCCTGTCTTGGGATGGGGGATGGGTAGGAATTTTTCCATTTGGCAGATTGACATGTGCTGGTCCCGGGGGCTAACCGAGAGGCGAGGTCCGAGTCCAGTCCGAGGTCGAGGGTGCAGTATGGAGGCAGTCCATCAAATCTGAAGCTGGGTCCAAGGCAGGGAGTTGGGTGAGGTCAGGAGCTCCGGCAGAAGAGCAGGACAGGGTGCCGGCAGGAACAGGCTACCAACAATGTTGCTCCCGCAACTTGGGACTGGGACTGGCTGGCTTTTATCTGCCCCGAGGCATAGGGCAGCCCCGGTCCACAGGTGACTCGCCTCTCCTGGCCTGGAGGCGAGCACTCCTCCTGCGGGAACTTAGTTCCCTCCGCCTCTCTGCCCTGAGCCTCTGCAGCTCAGGAGAGGCTGGAGGGTTACAGACCCAGAGGCAACCTCAGCTTCCTCTGACGGGGCTGAGAGTGGAGCACCTGCAGGCAATGGGTCCTCCATCCCCTCAGGAGCCAGAGCAGACTCAGATGATGCCTGCACCTGAGGATCCAGCCAGGCTCATGCCTCAGCCCTGGCCCAGCTGGTTCTGGAGGCAGGGAATCCTGTGCAGGCTGGGATTCCTCAGGTTCAGCCTCTGAATCCGATTCCCAGGCCATCACAGGCATTGGCCACTGGATTTTCGCCTACCTCTTAGCAATCGGCACAACTTTGTAAGGTTTGGCGGTTAGGCATTGTGGGGGAGAGCAAGTCGGCCATCGCCTGCCCCTCTACGTCCAAGGGTATTCTGTTAAAGGAATCCGGGGCCTGGATCCTGTCTGAAGTCTGCTTGAGGGGCTAGGGCCATGCCAGACCTCTGGGAATACCGAGGAGAGCTGCAGGCAGGTTCCCCCTATGTGGCTACCTCTTTTGGTGGTTTACCCTTTTATTACTCCCTGCAAGGTGAGCAGGAGTCAGATATAGTCTATTGCCAATGCCTAAGACAATACCACTCACATTTGCTGTAATCAATAAAGTTGTGGCCTAAATTTTGCCCATTAACCCTAAACCAAAATTCTGTGTCAATGTGAATTTATTTCTTATGGAGGGCTGGCTTGGGGCCTTGACATGCAATTCTCTTAGAGCCGGGTAGAGAACATGTGGCTCTTCAGAAGTTATTAGACTCCTCCTACCATAAACACCAGGGTGCGGGTGGTGCTGTGGGTTAAACCACAGAGCCTGGGACTTGCCAATCAGAAGGTCGGTGATTTGAATCCCCACGACAGGGTGAGCTCCCGTTCCTCGGTCCTTGCTCCTGCCAACCTAGCAGTTCGAAAGCACGTCAAAGTGCAAGTAGATAAATAGGTACCACTCTGGCGGGAAGGTAAATGGTGTTTCCGTGTGCTGCTCTGGTTCGCCAGAAGTGGCTTAGTCATGCTGGCCACATGACCCAGAAGCTGTACGCTGGCTCCCTCGGCCAGTAAAGCGAGATGAGCCCCACAACCCCAGAGTCAGTCATGACTGGACCTAATGGTCAGGGTCCCTTTACCTTTACCTTACCATAAACACCAGCTAATGGTCAGGGATTGTGGTAGTTCATCATCATTAGGGGGTCACACTCCTGTCTTACAGACCCTACTGGAAGAAAATGTGTCTGTTCTATTTAATAATTTCAAAAATCAGCAGTTAGGAAAACCTTTGGGGTCATATTTTAAGAACAGCTTTTATGGAATTGTATTTTATGAACAGCTTTTATGAACCATTTCCTTGAGTCATCTGAAGCAAAATGTTCTGCAGCCAACCTCTCACTACCCAATGGTGCTGTGATGTCATCATGTCCACTGGATGATCTTTGACTCATATGACTAATCCAGGAAGAGAGAAGAAACAAGCTGACCTGAAAGAGAGAAAAAAATAAATTGTGCAAAATTCACACAATCTTAGTTATAGGGGACAGTGTGCTACCCCAATGAAATTGCTAGTTTCTACCCAGCGTTTAAACTGAAGAATACTTAGCACAGTTTTGATATGCAAATTATGTAGATACTTCTACTCTTAAATGGGTCATACTTCACTTGGATCAAGACAAAATACACTCTGATTTCTATAATTGGCATTATCTTCAGTTCGGGACCAAGCTATAAGCGTTTACCATTACAGTGGTACCTCGGGTTACAGATGATTCAGGTTACAGATGCTTTAGGTTACAGACTCCGCTAACCCAGAAATATTACCTCGGGTTAAGAACTTTGCTTCAGGATGAGAATAGAAATCGTGCGGCAGCGGCAGCAGGAGGCCCCATTAGCTAAAGCAGAACCTCAGGTTAAGAGCAGTTTCAGGTTAAGAACGGACCTCCAGAACGAATTAAATTCTTAACCCAAGGTACTACTGTATAGTAAACTGGGTGTTATTAATACCCTTAAATAGCTCATGCGAATCTTGATAAAATGCTAACTCAAAGTTCAGAACTAAGGTTATTTCATATATAACGGAAAATATCAGTGCTTGCGGATAAGACTAATGATTCAGAATCTATGCATCTAATGGAAGACATCCAAACCAGATTACTAACTCCTATATGCCTAGTTTTATGGTTATATGACTGAACCACTTCAGCCTGCACTTAGTGACTCAGATTCAAATATGTCATCTCCCACCTGCAGTCTCAAATGGAGCAAGCCAAATGCTAGTTTAACGGTGAGAACTAATCCATGGGGACAAGGATGAAGTGATCGTGACTTGAAAAAGCAAGGACTTTTAAAAGAATAAATTTGAATATAACTTAACTACACTACACTTTCATACGTCATTAGGCTAATACTCTGCTTAAATATGGTTATCCATCATTTCCTGATTAAAGCTTTTGTGCTCAGTAACATATGCTTATGTGAAGCCAATACGTCCCCCCATTATTTATGCCATCGATTTTTTGAAAAATATATATAGAGAGAGATATTCATTTGAGAAATTACTGTGCTTGCTGCAATCCTAATCCCAAATGGTGAGACTCCAATTACATATAATAGTTCAGGATAGCTGCTTGGTTAAACCAACCTGGCTTTGTTGATCCCACCCTTAAGTCACATATGAGTTTCCTGGATCATTTTCTTTAACTTTTCTATATGGTCTGTCTTTCCAGGCAGCTATCACAAAGTTCCTCCCACCACCAATACTTGGCCCCTTTGAAACAGAACATAATACACCCTTTTTATTTATTCATTTTTAACCATCAAAATTGCTGCTCGGTAGCTTTGATTTGCCCCATACCCAGGATAAAGACTCTACACATGGCTATGGTCAAAGGACATATTTATGAAAATACAACAAAGACAACATGCGCAAAGCCAAACAAAATCTAGTGCCTCCTTCATCCAAGCTATTGTGAAGGGAGGCAAAACCATTTTCTCATAGGTGTTGGACCTGACAGGTGCCAGCCCCAGCCCCACCCCAACCTGGTACTCAATGATCATCAGCTGGCACCTGACAGGTTCCAAGATCATCACACCAAGCATCCCCTTCCTCAGCCGGTCAACAATAGGGGTTGGTTAGTAGAGTAAGGTCTACCCAACACACCTCAGACTGCTGACCATTATCTAAACCTCTTACCTGCCCACACTAAATGCCAATAAACCAACCAGCCACATTAAGCACTATACATAAACTCCACCACAAGGCAATCAAAACACAGGCCTTTGCTTCTGAGCCAACACTCAAAACACTGCTGGCACGAGATCTCATATTGATTGATACCATCTCCCTGCAAATTCCTAACAAGTATCCCAGCATTTAAATTTAGAGCTCAGCTTTATCTCAGAACACAATTGCCATGGGTACCATGCTGTTCTGGAACCAATCTTTGAGCAGATAGGAACATAATAGGTAAAAGTAAAGGATCCCTGGACAGTTAAGTCCAGTTGAAATTGACTATGGGGTGCGGTGCTCATCTCTGCTTTCAGGCCAAGGGATCCAGCGTTTGTCTGCAGACAGCTTTTATAGGTCATGTGGCCAGCATGACGAAACCACTTCCGGTGCAACGGGACACAGTGATGAGTGCATGGAAACACCGTTTACCCTTCTGCCACAGTGGTACCTATTTATCTACTTGTGTTGGTATGCTTTCGAACTGCTAGGTTGGCAGGAGCTGGGACAGAGCAATGGGAGCTCACCCCATCACACAGATTTGAACTGCCAGCCTTACAATCAAAAACCCAAGAGGCTCAGTGGTTTAGACCACAGCGCTACCCTATAGGAACATAATAACCACTGGAAGATAGGACCAAACCACTGACATGAATGTGGGTCTCACTTCCCCCAGTGCAGGCTGCCTACCATTCAAGGAAATTTCAGTGACCGCTCTGTACCACAGACTATATTGAAATGGTTTGGATAAGGAGTACTATCTCATAGGGCCTGGAGTTGAGTCTCCATGATAAAATGATTTGGAGGAGCCTTGTTCTACATTATGCTGTTTATTGTGATTAGATCACAGGGAGCATGGTGTAGAGCCTTTTCCATTATAGTAGCCAGTGTCATCCTGGTATCTGATAAGCACTTCTTCATACATTCGACAGGTGCTACACAGCAGCACTTTCCATGAAGAAAATTCATAACATGTTAAGCAGAACTGCAAAGTGTGTGATGATTCTGAGCTGGCAGAAAACCCTTTCAGCTCCTGGTTGCAACAGGAGTTGGCTAGGTCTTCATGAGATGGATGTGAATAAAGCCGTGTTTATGATGTCTTGGCTATGTTCTGCTTCCTTGGCAGCAGCTAGGAAGTTTCAAAAGAAGCAACTGAATAGATTTTTTAAAGGCTGTTTGATTAGCTTTGATTGACTTTCATTGTGCATTCTCTCTATTCTTCTCCTGATCAACTGACTATTAAATCTAAAGAGACAAGCGGCAAAAACATATCAGATCCTAGATCCATTATATTTGTTGAGGTCATTAGAGAGATGAGCATATTAAGCAGACCAATAACTCTTAGGTCCATCCATTTCTGTTCAGCTATTTTAATTTGCCAGCGTATCTTGGCATGGGAGGCTGCGGGTTTTGGATTCCTGCATTGATTCCCATTTAGATGTAAGATAATATCTAAAGTCACTATGGAGAGTCAATGCATTCTACAGTGCAGGGATGGGCAACATCCAACGTATGAGCTGAATTAAGTCCACCAGGCCGCTCCAAATGGCAGCATTTTTACTCATGGGACCCTGAATTTTGAACATATTATGGCAGGTGTTTTCACTGGCTGCCAGTGTGTTTTCAGGCCCAATGCAAAGTGTTGTCTGTAACCTATAAAACATTATAGGATTTGGACCCCAGTATGCGGGTGGCACTGCGGGTTAAACCACAGAGCCTAGGACTTGCCCGATCAGAAGGTCAGCGGTTCAAATCCCCGCGATGGGGTGAGCTCCCATTGCTCAGTCCCAGCTCCTGCCAACCTAGCAGTTCGAAAGCACGTCAAAGTGCAAGTAGATAAATAGGTACCGCTCTGGTGGGAAGGTAAACAGTGTTTCCATGTGCTGCTCTGGTTCACCAGATGTGACTTAGTCATGTTGGCAACATGACCCGGAAGCTGTACGCCGGTTCCCTCGGCCAATAAAGCGAGATGAGCACTGCAACCCCAGAGTCGGTCATGACTGGACCTAATGGTCATGGGTCCCTTTACTTTACCTGAATGAAAATCAATTGTTTATTATTATTATTATTATTATTAGTAGTAGTAGTAGTAGTAGTAGTATGCTTAAATTCCACCATTTGTATTTTATGACCCCAGGGCAGGTTACACTATAAATATATTAAACAATCCATAAAATACATAATTCATTGTAAGTATTACTTGACTACCCAGGCCTTAAGATCATCTACAGAGCCCTTCTCACAGTGCCTCCTCTGTCACAAATGTGAAATGTGTCAACAAGAAAAAGGGGTGGCTCCCTGCCTATGCAATACTCTCCCCCAGGGAAATTTACTTGGTATCTTCTGTACAATCCTTTCAGCGCTATGCAGAGACAGTCCACACACCCCATACAAGTGTGTGTGTGTGTGTGTGTGTGTGTGTGTGTGTGTTAGTAATTTTCAGTTTTCACAGGGGGAAGGATTTTAGGGTTTACAGCTAACATCTCCCTCTCAATGACAGTTTTATCGTGGTTGCTATTGTTGTTTCTAGTACAGGGAAGCATTCCCTCCCCCAATCTATTGTTTTGTGTAATGGATGGGTGGGTCATTGATGTTTTTATATGAGATGTAATTGTATTTGTGTGTTTTAAATCATATTTCTTATTTGTATGTCGCCTAGAGGCTTCTGTGTAGGCGATGCACAAATCGAATAAATCATCATTATCCTGCTAAGAACAACTGTGCTTGCAGTTCTCCAGTTTCATGGAGAACCAGCTCTCAGATAAGGCAGAAGTGTACAAAAGGCACTTCACACAAGTAGCCCTAGAAGATGATAGATAGATGATAGATAGATAGATAGATAGATAGATAGATAGATAGATAGATAGATATAGAAAGATAGATAGTATGTGATGCTTTATTCACGATATATGAAAAACAAGTGAATTGCACACTCCTTAGACTTATTCCATCTAGAATGTTCTTAAAACTTTCAGATATGCTCACAACATTCATTTGAAATCCCGTGTTATAAAGAAAGGCAGAAGTGGAAACATTTAACTAAGCGGTTCCAAATCTATTGCGTGGGTGGGTGGGTGGGTGCGCGCAAAAGCCACAGCCAATACGGCTTGTATACTGCCCTCTGCTTCTCCTCCCTAAATTAGTCACACGGGGCTCTCACCCAGTCAAGGGTCATAATCTGTTCAGCCTATCAGATGGCATCGATTTGGCCAAGTGACAGTAAAGGAGGATCCAAAGAAACAGGCAAACCCATTGAAACAAAAAGCCAGTCTTCAGAATTGCCCAAAGTGTTTGCTAAAGAATAGTTTCAGCTACACTAAATGATATGAATGAATGAATGAGCCCCCAGTCTTTCTAGACGCCCTTTAAAAATTCCACAATGCTCTACTAGGTTAAATGCTAAGCATGTTAGAGAGATATGTTTGTTGGAGGGGTTGGAAAAAACGGTTCTTCCACACATCTCTTCCCAAACTCAGGGCAAGCAAAGATCATGCCTCCATGAGTGAAAGATTGTGGTTCACTGGCTCCATTTGTCATCCTACTTTATCCCAGTCTTAAATTAATCCATTAGGCTTCAGCATATCCCAAGATAGGACAAGTGCTGGATGAGCCACAGCTTGAAGAGCATCTGAGAACGATATCTCAATAGAACAGCATTACCTTGTGACGCATTTAAAGTGGTTGTCTAGGCAGCTGGGCTGCCCATGTAGCAATGTTATATCCAGCATTGCAAAAATATTTATAACATGTTGAGTCATTAAGGGCTGGGCTGCATGAATTAATTTATATGATCTGTCATAGCATTATGTAACTGTTTGACAAGACCTACGCCTTCCTCCTCGAAACTGCTGAGCATCACTGTCACTGATTATTTGACCAATGGTGCACATGTACTTAACTGGCTGAGAATGGGTATAAAGTGGTACCTTGGGTTAAGAACTTAATTCGTTCCGGAGGTCTGTTCTTAACCTGAAACTGTTCTTGGGAGCCAGTGTGGTGTAGTGGTTAAGAGCGGTGGATTTGTAATCTGGTGAACTGGGTTCGCGTCTCCGCTACTCCACATGCAACTGCTGGGTCACCTTGGGCTAGTCACACTTCTCTGAAGTCTCTCAGCCCCACTCACCTCACAGAGTGTTTGTTGTGGGGGAGGAAGGGAAAGGAGAATGTTAGCCGCTTTGAGACTCCCTAGGGTAGTGATAAAGCGGGATATCAAATCCAAACTCCTCCTCCTCCTCCTCCTCCTCTTCTTCTTCTTCTTCTTCTTCTTCTTCTTCTTCTTCTTCTTCTTTTAAAAATAATATTTATTACTTTTCCAACAATTTAAACACTACAAAAAGAAGGGGGGAAAGAAAAAGAAAAAACAATACTATACAATACCAGAACACTACATAACACTTAACACATTAAATTAACAAAACAAAGCAAAAAACACATCAAACAACATCAAATCAACAATAAACAATTTCAATATCTTATCTTTCATTCACTTATTTCAACGAACTCCTCACACCTCCCTTTTTGTATTCCACTTCTGTTAATTGTTTCAGCAATTCCTTTCCATCTTCCTCTGTTTTCTATCCTATAATTATCTTAACACATTCTAACCTTATTTTTTCCTTTAATACTCTATTAATTTTATCCCTAGTTCCTTATAACTTTTCTACTAAAGCCATTTAACTTCATTCCAACATTTTTCTAACATTCCTTAATTTTACAATATTTCTGTAAATAGTCTTTAAACTTTTTCCAGTCTTCTTCCACTGACTCTTCTCCCTGGTCTCGGATTCTGCCAGTCATTTCCGCCAGTTCCATATAGTCCATCAACTTTATCTGCCATTCTTCCCAGGTGGGTAAATCTTGTGTCTTCCAATACTTCACGATAAGTATTCTTGCTGCTGTTGTTGCATACATAAAAAAAGTTCTATCCTTCTTTGGCACCATTTGGCCGACCATGCCCAGGAGAAAGGCCTCTGGTTTCTTCAGAAAAGTATATTTAAATATATTTTTCATTTCATTATAAATCATCTCCCAGAATGTCTTAATCCTTGGGCATGCCCACCTTCAGTCTCATTGCATTTCCAACATTTATTATCGGGCAAATGGTAAAGTTTTGCAAGCTTGACTGGTGTCATGTACCACCTATAAATCATTTCCATTAAATTTTCTCTTAGGGCATTACATGCCATGAATTTCATACCTGTGGTCCATAACTGTTCCCAGTTGGCCATCATTATGTTATGTCCAACATCTTGTGCCCATTTAATCATAGCAGATTTCACCGTTTCACCCTGAGTGTTCCATTTCAACAGCAAGTTATACATTCTTGACAAATTCTTAATTTTTGGATCTAACAACTCTGTTTCCAATTTTCTTCTTCTTCTTCTTCTTAACCTGAAGCACCACTTTAGCTAATGGGGCCTCCCGCTGCCACTGCACTGCCAGAGCATGATTTCTGTTGTTATCCTGAAGCAAAGTTCTTAATCCAAGGTACTATTTCTGGGCTAGCGGAGTCTGTAACCTGAAGCGTCCGTAACCTGCAGCATCTGTAACCCAAGGTACCACTGTATCTTGCCTTTGGGTTTCAGTATATGGAGAACACAAACTCACTGGTCATCATTTTGGATGGGATTGTTAGGGACGACTTTGGGAGGAAGCGCCTGGAGTAGTAAAGTTAGGGTTTCGATTTCTGAAATATAAACCCGAGCTATTATTGGCAGTGTTATTAGTCTGACAACCTGAAGAAGGAGAATCTGGTCAGCTATTACATTTTTAATTCTAGGTATTTTAAGCAGCCATTGAGGGATTAAACAAAAAAAGGAAGTTGGCTTTTATGGCAGGACAATTATTTTCAGGAATATGCCTGAATGTCAGCTAATAACACTGCTGGTAAAAACTCAGGTCTAGACAGTGCTCTGTCAAGCACTTGCAGTTTACTCTTCCATCTGCAGAAACCCAAGAGCCAAAGTTAATTCTGTACACGTTGCTTTCCTAAACACTGGGAGATCATCTCGGCATGCCATTTTGCCTGTGGGAACCAGGCAATGGATTCTTGCCACTGAGCAAATTGTCACAACCGCATTATCTCCTGATAACACAAGGCAGCACAGCTTATGTCATTCAGATGGGCACCCAGAATATTCTATGTAAAGGCTTAAATTGAATAATTCCCCTCCAAGGTACAGCATTTCATCGTGTTATTACCTTTGCTATTCACTCTTATCACGGAAGCATTTCCCTGCAGCTCTTCTTAAGATGCACCCATTCTAGGATAGCTTGAATGCGCACAAGTGATGCAGTTTCCATTTAGTGTGTTCATTCATCCACCACAATTACTTCTAAGCAGTCCTAAGAATTATTCAACAAAAAATTGTGTTATTGAAAGTGAGAGAGAGAGACAGAGAACAATTGGTCTGCCGGGAAGCTGTTAATGGAACACCCTTTCCTAACTACATCATTAGCTCGATTGGGAATGAATACCCATTTTCCAGGCAAAGTTCTCTCTTTTGTTTGAGAAAGAAAAGTGATTTACAACACAATTCTCTGCATGTCTACTCAGAAAGAAGTCAGATTGAATGCACTAGGTCTTGCATCTGTGTAAATATGTTCAGCATTGCACTGTTAATTATTTAAAGCCACTTTGGCTGTCGGTTCTGCATTTTAACATTCCTACTTAAAGTTGGGAAATTTCACGAAACACATTCTGTTTATCTTAAGGCTGGTGTTCGTGTTAAAGCCACTTCTGAGCTGGAGAGGAGATGGGGTTGTGGGCTTCACGCCCTTCCCACGTGTGCGGGGGCTGGCTTATAGCCCCTGCGAGACTGGGGGAATCCTCGGACGCGTCATCTCCTTTGCCAGCCAATCAGCTGGCCTGGGAGGCGTGGCCCACACTATTTAGGGCTGGCGCAGCCGAGGATTTCCCTCTTTCTTCACTCCAGCTGCCCCGGTTTCCTACCCTCCCACCCTTTAGGCTTGGCTCTCTGACATTGCTATGGACTTTGGTTGGTTGCCGTCAAGGGGCCTGGTAGGAATTTTTTCCACTTGGCAAATTGGCACCAGCCATTTGGTTTTTCGCCTACCTCGTAGCAAATCATCACTTCCTTGGCATTGGCGGTTAGAGATAGGTGAGGGTATTGTTATGCAGATGAGAGGGGGGGAGGAAGCACCATCACCTTCCCCCATATCGAAGGGTAGTCCGGTAAAGGATTCCGGGGGGCGTTGCCCTGTCCGAAGCCTATGGAGGTGTGGACCTAAGGCACGTCCCCGAGCGGTGACCCCGGGGGAGCTCCTAGTTGATGTGCATCAGCAAGACTCCCCCTACTGGCGGTTAACCCTTGCCGGTCTTCAAGCAATCAGGCTGAAGCCAGTTAGTCGATAGGACCAGTGCCTAAGCCAATACCGCTCAATTCCTGTAATCAATAAAGTTGTGGCCTATTTTCGCCCATTAACCTAAAATATTGGTGTCTTGTGTCTTTATTTCCGATGGGGAGGTGGGAACTTGCCATGCACTTGTGCAAATATAATGTTGCTCTGGTAGAATGTTTGGGGGGCTTTCGTTGCCTGCTAGAAAATCTCTAATGTGGACAATTTGAGAGGAAAAGCTTTTGTAATGTATCGTTTCCCTTTTTATTCTTCTTTTGTTATTGCTTACTTTTCATATTATCCCAGAAGAGAAGAGCTGAATACAGCTCAAAATGTACATGGCTTCATGTTATTATTATTATTATTTTGTAATCTATGGGGATGCATGAATCTGTCAAAGCTGGTTTCTCTCAGTTTCTCATTTTTCCATCCTCAACTTTAGTTTGCTGTATTCCATAACAGTTTGTGGTTCATATATATAACAACTTTCTTCCTGAAAATCTGCCAGCATTTTAGTGTGCATTTCTAATACACACATTTGATTTGTACAGGTAATTCTGCATAATATGCATATATTTTCCTTTAATATGGTGCATTTTCTATGTTGTTGTCCCATAATATATGCATTTTAGAACACATTACTTAATTAGAGACATAAAATTAAGTGACATAGCTGTGTTTAAGTCTGCATGGTCAGATTTCTGGAGGTATGAATTTCTCTTCCATCTCTTTAAATTCCTAAAAATTTGCCTTTACCTTTAAATATTAGCCACACTAGTCATGATAGAGAACAAAGAAAGGCATAGATAATAGGCTTGTTGATGCATACCTCTAGTTGAGGTAAAGGGATGTGGGTGGCGCTGTGGTTCAAACCACTAAGCCTCTGGGGCTTGCCGATTGGAAGGTTGGCAGTTTGAATCCTTGCGACAGGGTGACATCTCTTTGCTCTGTCCCAGTTCCTGCCAACCTAGCAGTTCGAAAGCATGCCAGTGCAAGTAGATAAATAGGTACCACTCCAGCAGGAAGGTAAACGGTGTTTACGTGTGCTCTGGCTTTAGTCACGTTGTTCTGTTGCACCAGAAGTGGTTAAGTCACGCCAGTCACATGACCGAGAAAACTGTCTGTGGACAAACGCAGGTTCCCTCAGCCTGAAAAGCAAGATGAGCTCCACGATCCCATAGTCATATTTGACTGGACTTAACCGTCCAGGGGTCTTTTAACTTTTTACCTCTAGCCGACGAAGGAGCCGTATGCGGAAACTGATGCGATTTCAGTTCCATCTGTAAATAGGAAGGTGTTATAACTTTCCTGTTCTTTTGACATCCTAATGCTAGTTTATGATTTTGTTTGCATGCTTTGGGGGGGGGGGCAGGGTGGGAAACCATAAATAAATAAAGAAGCAAGCAAACTAAAGTCACGTATCATTCACCTTGTGTGTACTAAAGGTAAAGGTAAAGGGACCCCTGACCATTAGGTCCAGTCGTGGCCAACTCTGGGGTTGCGGCGCTCATCTCGCTTTATTGGCCGAGGGAGCCAGCGTACAGCTTCCGGGTCATGTGGCCAGCATGACTAAGCTGCTTCTGGCGAACCAGAACAGCACACGGAAACGCCGTTTACCTTCCCGCCAGAACGGTACCTATTTATTCACTTGCACTTTGACGTGCTTTCGAACTGCTAGGTTGGCAGGAGCAGGGACCGAGCAACAGGAGCTCACCCCGTCGTGGGGATTTGAACCGCCGACTTTCTGATCAGCAAGTCCTAGGCTCTGTGTGTACTGTGCAACTTAAAATGTGTATCCCTTAGCCATTTTGCATTTACTAACTAGACGGCTCTGGAAAAGCCTGATTTGATCAGCCTAATGAATAAGTAAACCCTATTTGGAAAGAATGGCAGATGAAGATGATGGATTTTTCGGAGCTAGCCGACCTAACCGGAAGAGTCCCCGACCAGAAGGAGAAGGAATATCAGGAAAGAATGGAATAAATTGAATGATTTAGTTAAATTTGTTAAGTTAAATTAACCAGAAATAGCTTGCAGATACTTAATAGGCTTAGGATTTTATTTATGTTAAGTGATGAATTAATATGTGTAATTATATAAGGTGAAGATTTAAGGATGTTAATGTTTAAGTTAAATTTCATAAAAATTGGGATTTGGAAAACCGTTAAAAGGACATGCAATGAAATTCAACCAAGGGGAAGCGAGGAAGTCACTTAACAAAGTTAATAACTGTAATTTTCAATAAGGCTATGATTTATGTTTGTTATTGTCAGGGGTTCAGGAGCAGAGGCGAGGGCAAGGGAGGAAACGGAGAGCGAGGGGGAGGAGGCAGAAGAAAGGATGAGTGATGACGACGACCCGAGATCTCCGAGTCTTTCCAGTGAATCAGAAGATTCACAAAAAGGAGCACCAGTGGCCAGGGCAAGGGGGGAGACTAGGGGGACACCCCAGGAAGATAGAGCCAGAGGGGACTCAGAGGAGAGCAGTTGGAAATCGGGACCAGCGTCACCGCCAGAGAGTAGGAAAGAGGAAGAGCGCCAGGGATCAAGCGCTGGCAGCTCGCTACAGGAGGGAGGGCACGAGTCAGGAGTGGCCACACCTTCATCGGGGAGCGAAGTGACGGTTAGACGGAAAGTGGAAGGTTGGGCGCGCGCGCCAAGTTCAAATGCACAGGAAGGTGGCGCAGTAGGCAGCCCGGAAAGGGAGCCAGGTCCTAAAGCCCGGCGCAAGGAGACAGGAGAGTCAGGGGGGTCAGCGTCAGAAGAATCCCGGAAGGAAGAGACCCAGGGGGGCAGAGGGACCCAGAGGAGAACTGTCAGGCGGAAAAGGTGGAGCAGGGCTAGGATATTAAGTTGGTGCGCAAGGGGCGGAGACTCAGACGGAGCTTCGCCGATCTAAGCATAAGACGTAGGGTTGCACGCAGCAGCTCGAGAATGGAGGCTGTAATTCAATAAAGACTTTTATTTAACGATCGCTGGCTAGCGTGATCCTCTGTGAGCTCGGATCTGGAAGTAACCCTGACAGTTATGTTTGTTTGTCTTGTGTGTTTGTGTGTTTGTTTGTTTATAATATTGTGAAAACCAATTAAAAAAAATTGGGGGGGGGAGTAAACCCTATTTGAAAAATCAGTCTTCTGCAGCTCACCTTTTAGCAAGACTTCTGATGGCAGCCACTGCTGACATTCTCTTTAAACATTTTTTGCATCAGGTTCCATAGCAGTCGCAACTTATCCCATGTCAAGGGCAGTAAATGCATCATTTTAAATAAGTCTGAAGCCTCTGTTAAATAACCATATCAGCATGAAGCTGATAAAATGGTGGGGTTTCCTCCCCGTCTTCCAAGATGTAATGTGCCTAGATGATGTGTCAAGATGAAGCTCTCCATGCTGAAGCAGAGCTTGCCACAAGGTGACAACAGAGTTCATCAAGCTGCAAATGGATTCAGTCTCTTCCTTTCCGAAGTATCTTTAGCGCTGAACACTGTAGGAAACGTAGGGCTGCCATACGTCTGGATTTTCCGAGACATTACTGGGATTTCAAAGGTGTAATTAATGTCTGGGGGGAATTTCCAAAATGCGGTGCTTTGTCCTGGATCTTAGGCAAGTCAATCAAAAAATCATGTTTCGATTTCTTCGGGTTTTCCGGGGGGGGGGGGAATTGGGGCCTTCCTTTAAAAACTTCTGGGGTGTTCTGATTTTCCCTTTTTGAAACATGGCAACCCTAGGAAATGTGTTTTGCAAATCTGTCTTTTGCAGTTCTCATGTCCTAAAATGTGATGGGTGGGTAGTCGCGACTATAGTGAGAGGGTCACTTCCCCTCCAGCCTGAGAACTGATTTATTCTTCTTTCTTAGCGAAAAGTTGTTACGATGGTGGTAAGCTGAAAATGCCTAGTCTGGTCACTTTAACAGCAGCACACACCATGGCCCTGATTCAGGCACTGTAATGTGCAGCAAGGTATTCATAGCAGAGGGGCCATCTTGAGCAGAAGGTGGGGGGACAATGACACATGCATGATGGGATGCTGGGAGGAGCCAAGGGGTGGAGCCAAAGGCAGCAGCAGCATGGCTACAATGGCTGCTGGCCCCTCCTCTCTGGCGGTTAGCCGCCGCCTCTTCTTCCTACCACCACCACCAGCCTGGGGCTGCTTCCCCCTTCCTTTCCCTCAGGATGAAGAGGAGCCAACAGCTACTGAAGCCACACCACATGCAGCTCCACACACAGCCTTGACTGCCCCCTGATTGTTCTCAATATTGGGGGGGGTGTTCGTCCAAATATTTTATTGGGGCATGGGCCCGTTACAGTTGGCGTCTATGAATCATAGCCCAGGAGAACTTTTTGAGAAGAAGGAGGCACAGTCAGACTCTCCTCCATTGGTGGCGAGGTGGTGAGCTCTCCTCCATTGAAGGCAAGAAGCTGGGTGGTTGTCAGTCAGGAATGCTATAGCTCAACACTCTTTGACCTGGTATCTTTCATATGTTTTGGACTACAACTCCCATCAGCCCTAGCCAGCATGGCCTATGGGTTCCTCTTCTTTGGCAATCACTCGTGGCCAAGTGAGGTTATCTTCCACGAACACGGTTTTAACAGTGAGTCCATAAGTGACTGTGGAGGCCAATTCTGGATCCACACGTCCTTCCACAGTGGGGACAGAGGTTTCCGGGCGGGGGTTGATCACGGTGAGTGTTTGCCAAACGTGTCTTTCTCTTAGCACATTTCTCCCTTTTGTCCTGTGTTCAAGTGTCTTCAAAGCCCATGACACCTTTGGTAAAGGCTGTTCTCCAATTGGAGCGCTCGCAGGCCAGTGTTTCCCAGTTGTTGGTGTTTATACTACATTTCTTTAGATTTGCCTTGAGAGAGTCTTTAAACTTCTTTTGTTGACCATCAGCATTACACTTTCCATTTTTAAGTTTGGAATAGAATAGTTGCCTTGGAAGATGATAATCAGGCATCCACACCACATGACCAGTCCAACGAAGTTCATGTTGAAGAATCATTACATCCCTATGGGTAGGGTTGACTGAAATTGTAGTCTAAACCATCTGTAGGACATGAGGTTGAGGAAGGCTTACATTGCAGATCCTACACTGGGCTGGGTGGCTTCCAAGGTCTCCTCCATGATTCTATGGCTCGGGTCATGTGTAATTTCAGCCTTGCAGTTGGAGGTATGAATTGACTCAGTTGAAAAGTTTGGGGTGGTGTCAGGTGCTGTGAATGTTCCAACTGTGACAGACCAGCCATACTATGACATTTTTTGATATTAGAATCAATATATGATGACCATGCATGTGTGAACCAGCAATAGTTGAAGAAACATTCCTATTATTTACATTGCTCATTATGTGTATAGCAAATGTGTGTAGCAAAAACTGAATTCAGGTGCAACTTTCTCAATTGCTTTTCCCCCACCAAACAGCTTTGCAGCACCGAAGAATAGTATCTGCCAAATGGTGCCTTGTTTTTCTTTTAACTTTCCCAGCATGACCCTCAGGGATGAAAAATAAATACATTTCAAACAAAATCCTGGAAAAAGAAGTCCTATGAAAATCCTAAGAATTACAAGCTGCGGTTATGAAAATTATTGTGTATTTTTCAATAAACCCCAAGTATGTAAAGGGCATATTTCAAATACCACAGCTAAAGTACATAAAGCTATACAGGTTAGACCTTCAGCTGCTGTAATTCATCATAGCTTTATTGACTTCTGTGGCCAAGCGGCTGAATATATCTTTTGTAACAGTATATAACTTGCTTCTTAAAACTTCTTCAGTCCCATTTGCTTCCTATTGAATTAGTTATATGCTTTGGTTTCGGAAATGCACGTTGCAGCTAAGGTGAACTATTGAGGCCATTTCACGAGGCTGCATAGCTCTCTGCAAATACAATAACCAAACACAGAGAGCATTTTAAAAGCTCGCTTTTGCTGGGGCAGATCATGAGTGCCTCCCTTCCAGAAGTATGAATGAAAGAGAGTCTTCTCAAAACTGGGCAAGGGCTGAGTGCTTTGCATGCAGAAGGTTCCTAGCATCTCCCGGCAGGGCTGAAAATGTTCATTGTCCGAAACCTTGGAGAGACACTGCTAATTGATGTCACAGAGCATGCCAATCAGTAATCACACAGTCCACAGTTAGAGTTAACTCTTTATTAGCAAAAATACAAACTCATAGACTTTCAGGGACTCAGCTCCCCTCCCCCCTTGGCAGTACATAAACAGAACAAAGTGAAAGGAGTCTCTTACCAGTTAGAGATTGTAATGATCACAGCAAGAGAACAAAGAAACCATTCCTAGGAATGAAGGTGCTCCCAATTAAGGATTTCACCCACTTCCTCCCTTGTCACCCACGTCACTTCCGCATCTTGCAACCTGATCTCGCAACCACTGTGCTTTCTGTGCTGCCACCTTATCTGCTCTCCTTGACCTTGGGCTGAGCGGATGGACACTTTCCAGCAAAAGTGAGTCTGCTAACTCTCTCCCAGTTCTTCTTCTCCTAGCTGTTTACCGCCCACTTCTTCCCAACTTCTGTCTTCTGAACTATGTCCCTCTGCAAACCACTGTTCCAAATCTATACTGTCCCGCTGCTCCTGGGAAAATTCAGGATCCTGCTCAGGAGCAGGGGGGGAGGGGAAGTCTCCCACCATTCAACCGCAGTGCAGCCCTCCTCAGCACGGTCCCTGACACCTAATGAGAACAGCAGCTCATTTCTGGTGGGTCTTCCTCCATGAAATCAGTTGCTTGGCCCTCATTCTCCTTGACCTCTCTACTGCCTTTGATACACTTGATCTCCCTCTCTTCCCCTTCCTCCCACCCACCCTCTCTCCAACTTACATCTGAAATCTCTATTATTCTGTGTATGGTGCTATTACAATTTGTTGGAAAAGAATATGTAAGGAAAACAATAAAAATTCACTTGGAAACAAAATCTCTATTATTCTGTCCTTAGATGCTTCTTTTCCTACCCCTCTAATTAGGAGCCTTTCTGTGAAGCTCTGTCCCTGCTTTCTCTCTTTTTACTGGACCAAGCAGAAGTTAAGGGTGGGGTAGGGTGGAGCTGTCTTCCTGACACTGGTGTCACTACAGCTTACCTGGATGGGGGTGGGGCAGGGTAGCAGTGAGTTTGGGGCTGTATGGATGCACAACTCGTAGGAACACCAGGTTGGCACCATGGATTTCTTTCTATGTCCTGGATTCTTCAGTACCCAACATTCATCATGCATGCAAAGTTTATTCTTGATATCTAGCTGTTTATAAAAGAGGAAGGTAACCTTATTTTTCTTTTCAAAAATTGTTTCATCCTCACCAGTCTTTCTTTGGACAGAAATCTAATAAAGTTTGTTTCAGAGAGAGAGAGAATGACTTTGTGGCTACTTTGACAGGTCGAGGTGCAGCTTAGCTTGTCAAAAGCAGATGTACCTAGACACACCGTGTCAACTTTTGAGCTGGTTTTAATGTATGTCCAGAAATTATGACACCTGAGTTATCAAAAGGAGACAGTTTCAGAATTACCTGGTCTATTACTCAGTTGTACTTGAAACAGCAGCAGGGGAAAAATTAGCTATGCATCATCCACCTCTGTGATTTGCTTTCTCAGAACCAACACCTCCTCTTTGAAGTTTATTTTAAAAGAGCTTTAGAGTGACAACAGTTGGCAAATGGCTGTCTGATCTCATCATACCCAAAGTTAGGCGTAAGAGGATTGCAAATTCAGCTTTTACTGACATTGTGGACAACATTATTATTATTGGGAAGATCATTTTTGTCATTGAGAAAGTCATGGAAACATAAAGAGCACATTTGCAATAGTGAAGTGACACTTTCCATTTACACATCAGCCAACAAAAAACGCTGTTTTACAGGCAGGAGAGGAGATTCTAAGTCTTAAGAAGCCTTATTCAGCAAGCACTTTGATAATAATTATGTCACAGCAGAGACCAATTTGACTGAGTTGGGCCCTCTGTCAGAGACCTGCTGCATACCCAATTGAGAATGTGGACCAACAGCCATCGTGGGAGGGCATGTTGCTCAGTTTCTCTCTTTTTCAGGTGGGCAGAATCCGTACAAAGCCATGCGAGTCTGTAAGGTGCATTCGTGTGAAGACATAATGTCAAGGCCTCTCCCTTCCAGGCAGGGCGCATCAGCGAAAGGTCACAACACCCAGCATCTGCTTTTGAGGTAGGAAATTCAGCATTAGGTTACAATCACCAGTTTCTTTCCTTCAGACAAAATGCGCCAGCACAAGATCGCAGAAGCCAGGCTCTCCTCTTCTGGAAAGCAGCCTCAACAGAAGGTCACAGTGACCTTGGAAGTCACAATGGCCGGTTTCTCTTCTAGCAGCAGGCGGCATCAGAATTAGACAACAATGGCCAGTTTCTCCCCTTCAGGAAGAGGCGCATCAGCATGAGGTCACAATGGCTAGCCTCTCTCCTACAGGCAGGGGAGCATCAGGATGAGGTCACAATGACTAGCCTCTCTCCTACAGCCAGGGGAGCATCAGGATGAGGTCACAATGGCTAGCCTCTCTCCTACAGGCAGGGGAGCATCAGGATGAGGTCACAATGGCTAGCCTCTCTCCTACAGCCAGGGGAGCATCAGGATGAGGTCACAATGGCTAGCCTCTCTCCTACAGGCAGGGGAGCATCAGGATGAGGTCACAATGGCTAGCCTCTCTCCTACAGGCAGGGGAGCATCAGGATGAGGTCACAATGGCTAGCCTCTCTCCTACAGCCAGGGGAGCATCAGGATGAGGTCACAATGGCTAGCCTCTCTCCTACAGGCAGGGGAGCATCAGGATGAGGTCACAATGGCTAGCCTCTTTCCTACAGTCATGGGAGCATCAGAATGAGGTCACAATGGCTAGTCTCTCTCCTACAGCCAGGGGAGAAGCACCACTTTAGCTAATGGGGCCTCCTGCTGCCACTGTGCCACCGAAGCACGATTTCTGTTCTCATCCTGAAGCAAAGTTAGCTAATGGGGCCTCCTGCTGCCGCTGCGCCGCCAGAGCATGATTTCTGTTCTCATCCTGAAGCAAAGTTCTTAACCTGAAGCACTATTTCTGGGTTAGTGGAATCTGTGCTTCCTTATTTGGTCTACATTCCTATGCAGTTATTCACTAAGTCAAGGAAAAAGACCACATCCTGACCAGAACTTCTAAACATCTCCAGTTACGAGAACCACGTTTCCAGTTATGAGAAGTGGGTCAGTCTGGACTGCTGACATCTGCCTAACTTTAATAATAATAATTTATTATTTACACCCCACCCATCTGGCTGAGTTTCCGCAGCCACTCTGGGAGGCTCCCAAAAGAATATTAAGAACACGATAAAACATCAAACATTAAAAACTTCCCTAAACAGGGCTACCTTCCGATGTCTTCTAAAAGTCAGATAGTTGTTTATTTCCTTGACACCTGAAGGGTGGGCGTTCCACAGGGCAGGTGCCACTACCATGAAAGCCCTCTGCCTGGTTCCCTGTAACCTCACTTCTCAAAGTGAGGGAACCATCAGAAGGCCCATGGAGCTGGACTGTTTGGGCTGAATGATGGGGTGGAGACGCTCCTTCAGGTGTACTGGGCCAAGGCCATTTAGGGCTTTAAAGGTCAGCACCAACACTTTGAATTGTGCTCAAAAACATACTTGTTACATTAGTAGTTTATGTGAAAAACCAACACCCTCATTTCTCACATGCCCATGGAGTACACCTCTTTATTGCATTTATTTATTCCATATTTCCTCCATGGAGCTCAAGGCAACATACAAAGTTCCTCCCACTCCATCTTATCTTCACAACCATGTGAGACAGGTTAGGGCTAAGAGATGCCCATGGATACCCATTCATGAAGCTGGATCTGACCAGACACCCAAGCTAGGGCCATATCTTTCAGAGGAAATAGAAACTACATTTCATTGGCTCTCACCCAGCCCATTACAAATGTCATATGCCTATTCAGGACATCAATGCCACACATGAAATAGATGAAGATGAGAGATAGACATGTGTTTCATTGGAATGTTGGTGACATTTCATTCCAGATCTCTGGCTAACCTTTCTCAGTAGTTTCATGCAGGATGTTGAGCAGAAGAGGGAACAAAACATAACCCATATGCCACAGGGCATGGCACCCACACACCCCAGTTGTTGTTGTTGTTGTTGTTTAGTTGTTTAGTCGTGTCCGACTCTTCGTGACCCCATGAACCAGAGCATGCCAGGCACTCCTGTCTTCCACTGCCTCCCACAGTTTGGTCAAAGTCATGCTGGTAGCTTCGAGAACACTATCCAACCATCTTGTCCTCTGTCATGCCCTTCTCCTTGTGCCCTCCATCTTTCCCAACATCAGGGTCTTTTCCAGGGAGTCTTCTCTTCTCATGAGGTAGCCAAAGTATTGGAGCCTCAGCTTCAGGATCTGTCCTTCCAATGAGTGCTCACACTCCCCAGTAACCCCCTTCTTAAACCCGCCAGACATGATAGATATGGAACCATTGAAGTATGGTGCCCCCAGTTTCCACATCCCACCATTTCAAAATGTATTTTTAAAGCAATTTACAGATTTTTTAAAAAATACTACTACTAAACAACGCACAATTAGTAAGAGCAGCGAGATAAAAATAGCAACAAAATTAAAAACCACTCAGCAGCAAAGAAAATAATCCAGTTAAAACTCTCCAGTCATAAAGCAATACAAATTAAAAGCTCTAGCAGTTTCTTTCAGCTCAGAGAAGTAAGTGCTGTAATGCATCTGTGAAAGAATGAAGATATGTGTTCGGAGAATGCAAAAATGTGCAGCTTTCTTGTAAGAAGCAAGACCAGCGGCATTTCTTTAATCCAGTTATGCTGCTTGAGACCCTTCTAACTGGAAATACCTGATAATCTCTACATGCAAAACTGCAAATGCCCCTCTGTCAAGAGATTGTCTCAACTTGGAAATTAGTTGTTTGAACCCTATGTGACCAAATTTAGTCAAAATTACTTCTGCAGCAAAGAACCAATATAAAGGTGTAAACTCTTAGTGTGGTGGTAAATGAAGACTAGGGAGTTGTTGTTGTTTAGTCGTTTAGTCATGTCCGACTCTTCGTGACTCCATGGACCAGAGCAGAAGAAGAAGAGTTTGGATTTGATATCCTGCCTTTCACTGCCTTTAAGGAGTCTCAAAGAGGCTAACATTCTCCTTTCCCTTCCTCCCCCACAACAAACACTCTGTGAGGTGAGTGGGGCTGAGAGACTTCAAAGAAGTGTGACTGGCCCAAGGTCACCCACCAGCTGCATGTGGAGGAGCGGAGACGCGAACCCGGTTCCCCAGATTATAAGACTACCACTCTTAACCACTACACCACACTGGCACTCCTGTCTTCCACTGCCTCCCGCAGTTTAGTCAAACTCATGCTGGTAGCTTCGAGAACACTATCCAACCATCTTGTTCTCTGTCGTACCCTTCTCCTTGTGCCCTCCATCTTTCCCAACATCAGGGTCTTTTCCAGGGAGTCTTCTCTTCTCATGAGGTGGCCAAAATATTCGAGTATCAGCTTCAGGATCTTTCCTTCCAGTGAGCACTCAGGGCTGATTTCCTTAAGAATGGATAGGTTTGATCTTCTTGCAGTCCATGGGTCTCTCAAGAGTCTCCTCCAGCACCATAATTCAAAACATCAATTCTTTGGCGATCAGCCTTCTTTATGGTCCAGCTCTCACTTCCATACACCACTACTGGGAAAACCATAGCTTTAACTATACAGACCTTTGTTGGCAGGGAGACTCGAGTTCAAATTCCCACTTGGCCGTGAAGCTCACTGGTTGACCCTGGTCCAGCCACACTCAGTCTGACCTACCTCCCAGGGATATTGTGAGGATAAACTGAGGGGAAAGGGAATCACACTTCATACATATGCTGCCTTAGGCTTCTTGAAGGAAATGTGGGATACAAATTTAATGACTGGCTGAATAAAATGCATACATTATAATGTAAATTTTAAAATGATACCCCCTGAAATCACAGTAATTCAAAATAACATGATTTGAGAATAAAATAACTAGACAGTAATGGAAACGGAAAGAGAAGATCTTCAGTAATGAGGTACCAAAGGACTATAACATATATTTTTCAATATTTTACACGTTTGGCTAAATCTCAAAGAGTCAAGAGTCAAGTTGTGTTTTTTTAAGGTAATATGGAAGATGTAGTATTTTCATACGTTCTAATTTTTATTGTTTAATTAACATTTCCATAACACTCCTACATCTTCAAGTTTTAGAAAGGCCACTGAAATTAGGCTCTATTCAGTGTCGTAAATCTTTGCCTGGGATTGCAAATTTGCCCTTAAATGCAAAACTTAGAAACATTAAACCACTGGGCTATTTTTTTTTTAAAGTCAATTATTTAAAGTTTATCTTTGGGTGGATGAGAGCAAAAGAACTTATTCATATAGTATTCTCTGAGAAGGACTAATCCCTAGGAAATTCTGTAAGCCTCCTTCATTGTAAGAGACTTTTTTAAAAAAATTCAGTGTAATTTCACACGTGCCTGGCTGAACGACGACAGGAATGAATACGTATTAGAGACAAGGAGCACACGTTGGCATGGCATGCCTCTGAGCCAGAGAGCCTTGCGGGGTTATTGTATTACTGACAGATGACTGATCAACTTTGACAGCCTCAATCACTTCTCTGTGTAGTAGATGGAATGTCTGAATTCCACACTCTGTTGACATCTCACTTAGACCATAATGTACGGTATTTGGGGCTACCCTTGAAGACAGTTTGAAAACGGCAGTTAGTTCAAAATTCAGCAGCCGGGATTTTGACTGGGATAACTCATGGGATATGTATCTTGCCGCTTTCAGAGATCAAAAATGGTTATCTGTTCACTTCCAAGTAGGGGAATGGGAGAAATTTGATTCAGTTTGCATTTAAAGCATGGGTAGGCAAACCAAGGCCCGAGGGCCGGATCCAGCTCAGTCGCCTTCTAAATCCAGCCTGCAGGTGGTCTGGGAATCAGCATGTTTTTACATGAGTAGAATGTGTCCTTTTATTTAAAATGCATCTCTGGGTTTTTTGTGGGGCATAGGAATTCGTTCATTATTATTTTTTCAAAATATAGTCCGGCCCCCCACAAGGTCTGAGTGACAGTGGACCTGCCCCCTGCTGAAAAATTTTGCTGACCCCTGATTTAAAGCCAGATCTATAAAATCTGCACTTTCCAAATCAACATGAGAACCAAAACACAGTCACCCATTGAAATTTGCACATATCCAAATTTTGTGATGCAGTTCTCCCACCAAACAATGCTTATAAAAATGAGCATTTGGGGTGTGTGTGTGTGTGTGTGTGTGTGTGTGTGTCTTCCCCCTACATGGTTGGGCAGCAGTGGTACTTTTTATACAAGCTTCTTGAATGAGCCAGTTATATTCATTGTGATTGAAACAGGCACCATTCATTTCAATGGGATTTGGGGAGACAATGTCCCAAACAACTTTCCAAGCATTTAATCAGCACACAATATATATTTTGGGGCCCAGCTACATAGCAAACTTTGGCACCACAAGCAATAAACAAACCAGGCTTCTTGCTATCCTCAGGAAGTCTGTGCGGAAAACAGCCAGTTGGCAGTTTTATTACTTTTCGCACTAATCCAAAAAGAAATGGTGACAAATGCTATGCACTGAAATGAAGCAGAAGGATATGAAGTATGAGGATAAGGGAGGCTCTGTCGTTATTAAAAGTGAAAGGAAATGGACCGACTAGTCTCAACTAGCCTTGCACATGGGTAGAGATTAGAGGGAAGAAGCTGTAGTGAGGGCTATCATTCCCAGCGTTTGATTTCTAACATGAAGTATCCCATCCACTTGGAAGTCATGCTTCTGAAATCCCAGAAGCATGTGATGATGATGCTCCCTACACCTTAGAGCCTGCCATGGTCGTGGAGCCTCTCTGACTCTGGTTATGGATCCTTGTGCTGGTCTCGTGGGTTACCCGAGAGACGAGGTCCAAGTCTTGTCCGTGGTCAAAGGTGCAACATGGAGGCAGTCCATAGTAGCTGAAGCTGGGTGCAGGGCAGGGAGTCGGGTGAAGTCAGGAACAGGCTTGCAAGCAGGGAGCCAGGGCGGGTCAGGAGCTCAGCCAGGAAAGCAGGACAGGGTTCAGGCAGGAACCAACAATGTTACTCCCGCAACTTGGGACTGGGGCTGGCCAGCTTTTATCTGCCCTGAGGCATAGGGCAGCCCCGATCCTCTGGTGACTGGCCTCTCCTGGCCTGGAGGTGAGCACTCCTCCTGATGGAACTTAATTCCCTCTGCCTCTCTGCCCTAAGCCTCTGCAGCTCAGGAGAGGCTGGAGGGTTACCGGACCCAGAGGCCACTTCAGCTTCCTCTGACGGGGCTGAGGGTGGAGCACCTGCAGGCAATGGGTCCTCCATCCCCTCAGGAGCCAGAGCAGATTCAGCTGGTGCCTGCACCTGAGGATCCAGCACAGGTGAGGACCCTTCAGGTTCAAGCCCCAGCCCCGGCTCAGCTGGTTCTGGAGGTGGAGACTCCTGTGCAGGCTGGGATCCCTCAGGTTCAGAATCAGGTCCGAATCCCAGGCCATCACAATCCTGCTGCTCTGGTTTCTGCGCACTGATCCCCATCCTCCACCATCTTGCGATTACTTCCTACACCAACCTCTCCTTCCCCATCTCCATCTTGCCCTGGTGTGTCTCAGGCCTTGCTACACCCCACACTGGGATACCCTTCCTCTTCTCTATTCATGACAGTTTATGACTGATTCCAATCCCGAAATCTTTTTCACGTGGGCTATTAGCAGCAGGAATTGGAATTGAAATACTTCATTGTCACTTGTACAACTTGTATACAGTGAGATTACACAAGCACCCCCCACACAGTTCTCTTAGTCTTAATTCCCTTCGTTTACTGACGCACACTCACCAAACCCAAAGGTCAGTTACCCTGTTGTTACCTTTTCATTCAGCAGCCTAACAGCCCACGGATAGAAGCTGTTCCTTACCCTGTTGGTGCAACTAATCATGCTTCTATATCTTCTGCCTGAGGGCAGGAGATCAAGAAAGTGCCAGCCAGGGTGTGAATCATCCCTGAGAATTTTCCTCACTCTCCTGAGGCAACGTTCTTCTGCTGTTTTATCCAGCAGATTCACGGGAGAGCCCATAATATCTTGTGCTGTGTTCACCACCCTCTGTAGGAGCTTCCTATCAGTTAAAGTCAAACCAGCGTACCACACCGTGATGCAGTATGAAAGGACACTTTCTATTGTGGAATATTGTGGAACGGTAGAAGGAGATATTCTGCTCTGGTCAGACCTCACCTGGAGTACTGTGTCCAGTTCTGGGGACCACAATTCAAGAAGGACACTGACAAATTGGAACGTGTCCAGAGGAGGGCAACCAAAATGGTCAAAGGCCTGGAAACAATGCCTTATGAGGAACGGCTAAGGGAATTGGGCATGTTTAGCCTGGAGAAGAGGAGGTTAAGGGGTGATATGATAGCCATGTTCAAATATATAAAAGGATGTCACATAGAGGAGGGAGAAAGGTTGTTTTCTGCTGCTCCAGAGAAGCGGACACGGAGCAATGGATCCAAACTACAAGAAAGAAGATTCCACCTAAACATTAGGAAGAACTTCCTGACAGTAAGAGCTGTTCGACAGTGGAATTTGCTGCCAAGGAGTGTGGTGGAGTCTCCTACTTCGGAGGTCTTTAAGCAGAGGCTTGACAACCATATGTCAGGAGTGCTCTGATGGTGTTTCCTGCTTGGCAGGGGGTTGGACTCGATGGCCCTTGTGGTCTCTTCCAACTCTATGATTCTATGATTCTATGATCATCAAATGTTGATTGACATCGTTCTTTCGCAATACTCTGAGGAGATGGAGTCTCTGTTGGGCTTTCTTAACCACCATTTAACACATCTGCATTCAATCCCTCCACTCTAAATGCAGAATTCTGTCACTTTCTCACTGCTGTGACTGCTGAATAGTAAACCTTTAAACTGTGGGAGTCCTCCTGGATAGCATTCTTCTGTAATCTCTACACCTCATTGTTGGACCACACTTCTTTCCTGTTTTTTTCTGGTGTGATTCCATTATCGGAAGCCTTCATATAAAACGACTACTTCCCATGTCAGGCTTTCATACAACCTAGAAGTAAAAATAATGGCTCCCCCCTTTTATTTTATTTTACTTCATTACTCACAAATCACTTATTTGTACTGCTGCCATGACCCAAACGTGGTTTCCCAGGAGGACAGTCCCAGTCTGGCCCCCAGAGTGGATATGTACATGAATTTACATAAATAAATGTACCTACACAATTCTACAATCTGATATTATTCCAGTTTATGCAGCTTCATAGGAATGTAATTAAGTTTTAATCCTGATTGCTATTAGAAGTTATTTGAGAGGTAAAGCAGTGTAGTTTATACGCACGCCCTGCCCCAGGGATTAGATGTGAGCTCCCTCTTTCTCCATTAGGCTGCATCTGCACTGCACATTAGTGGCTGCTTCTGATTTTGCTAAAGAGCAGCATAAATTAATGAAAAGCCAGATTTCTATCCCTATTAATTAATGTGCGGACTGGTCATAGAAGATCGCATATTGTTCAAATAGCCTTTTGCTAATGCAGATCACTTTTCTATTGCATATAAGGGCAGAGGAAACAAATATGATTGAAGAATGTAGCTGAAGAAGCCTGCCTCTACTTGAAAAAGCAGGAGCATAATATTATTACTAGTTGGCCTAGGCTTGGGTCTTGGAGGTTTGTAGTGCTTTTTATAGATTTTGTGACAAGAACAGTGTAATTCTATAACGTCTACTCAGGTGCAAGTCTCATTCTGCTTTCAGCCAAGTAAGTAGGTATAGGACTGCAGCCATAACTATATACAGTATCCTGAGTGGTCTGTCATCCGGTACCTGGGTTTCTCTCTCTCTCCCAAAGCTGTTATCTTAAGGTGGGCAGCTGTTCTCTCACTTGATGTGCTTTGCATCCCTTATCACACATTTATATTGTTAATTTAAATATATGCTTATTATTGTCAACTTTCCTGACCCCTCCATTCAGACTGTGTCTTTTTGTGCACAGGGGAACTGATGGAGTTCCTCACTAAGGCATAGGAACGGATCCTTCAAATAAGGACAATGGAGCAAGGAAACAGACTGCTCACAGGCAAATAAATGCAAATAGACACACAGGGGGTGAAATATCATGTTTAGAAGACTGTTCAGTATTGTAAATGGACATATCACTATGGTTTTGACTCACCTGTCATGTGACGGATGACAAGGAGTTTACAAATGGGCTTAACAAAATGGGTTAACAAGGGACGCAGGTGGCACTGTGGTCTAAACCACTGAGCCTCTTGGGCATGCTGATAGGAAGGTCGGCGGTTCGAATCCCCACGATGGGGTGAGCTCCCGTTGCTCTGTCCCAGCTCCTGCCAAGCTAGCAGTTCAAAAGCATGCCAGTGCAAGTAGATAAATAGGTACCACTGTGGCGGGAAGGTAAACGGTGTTTCCATGGGCTCTAGTTTCTGTCACAGTGTCCCATTGCACCAGAAGCGGTTTAGTCATGCTGGCCACATGACCCGGAAAGCTGTCTATGGACACACGCCAGCTCCCTCAGCCTGAAAGCGAGATGAGTGGCGCAACCCCATAGTGGCCTTTGACTGGACTTGACCATCCAGGGGTCCTTTACCTTTTTGCCTTTACTGTTCCTTAATGGCTTTCAATCTGTCTCCAACCTTTCTCTGCATTGCACCCTTCACTTGGCAGTGGAAGTGGCTGAAAACAGCTTCGATTTATAATTTTGAAAATGGGTAGAGCTGTAACTTTAGTTGTACTGAAATGAGTCTAGGAGGTCTAAGGGTTGTTGCTGTTGCCTCATGGGAATCTGAAGCAGGATTACAGGTTATGTTACCTCCTTTTGGAGTCTGATTACTTCCAACATACTTTTTGTGCATTTATAGAGAGATATTACAAAAGCACTGCAAATATCCGGTATTTTCCTTTATGTTTTACATGAAATTGTTTTTATAGACAAAACGGTTTTGAATGCTTTTATTTTTGACGTTGATATTGTTAGCCATGTTGAGGTGCTTCATAGAAAGTGGTTCGTAAATGGAACTGAATTAAAAAACAAAAATTATAACACCGCATTTTTCGCTCCATAAGACGCACCCAACCATAAGACGCACCCAACCATAAGACGCACCTAATTTTTAGTGGAGGAAATCAAGAGGGGAAAAAAATCTGAATCAAATGTTGTTGAAGAGGAAGGAGGAGGGAGGATCAGACTAAGGCATCACAACCAGAGGGGCTCGGTAAGGGTTCCCTTCCGTTCCTCCTCCCGCTTCGCTGGGAAGCCAGCAGAACAATAGGCACTGCACAGCTCTCGCTCTTGCTCTGCTGGCTTCAGCAATAGCTGCACAGCCTGCATTCGTTCCATAAGACGCACACACATTTCCCCTTACTTTTTAGGAAGAAAAAGGTGTGTCTTATAGAGCAAAAAATATGGTCACACCTGCACAAGAAAACACTCTGAGAAAGGGGGCCACTTTTGAAACTTCCTCGCACTTAAGAAAATGTGGGTTACTTCCCTCTTTTTCTGGCAAATGGTTGGGAATTACCATACAAGAAAGAGGACTGTGGACTCAGCCATACAGCTGCAAAGGAAATGTTTTAAGTGTGTTGTAAAGTGCATTATACAAATGTTATGCTAGATGGCGGTGGTGAGCAATGGCAAATTCAATATATTTTTCAAAACGTTTTTTTGAAAAGCATGTTCACATTGTTTTTTATATGTGCGTAGATTCCACCTGTGTCTCTTTGCAAAAACACAGCACTCAACAGCATTACTTGGTTCACAAGAAACTGAGCATCAGGGGGGCCACAGTCTTACCTTCTGCCTGACACTAACCATAAACGTACGTTTTTGAACTAGGCTTCCTAAGCAATACATGAAGTCTGGGGCCCCAGAAGAGAGGAGAGCTCCTTCATTGCAGGTTTCATATAAACTCTACCATTCAGTATCAGAGATGGTGACCATGCTCTTAATGTGAATGCTATAAATGTGCCCCCATTTCAGAGAAGTGCAACTTTGCTTTCATCTCTTGCTGAAAATTCACGATATTGTTTTAGTCGTGTGTGTATGACAATCGAACAACAAGACTTGGGTCACTCTTACTAAATCATTGTCTTAAGCCCAACCCCAAGATGAGTGTCAAGCAAAAACAATGTGTGCTTTGAGCTTTAGCTGTGGAATTCAAGAAAAAAACCTACATTAACAGCTATCCTCTAGGGATCTGCAAGGAAAACCAGAAGCCAGATGTTCACCTGGCAAAAGCCTGGTTTACTTCCACTGACTGCAGCAACGCCATGCAAAACAAACCTGCTGGGAATGCAGCTGCCATTTCCTGATGTAATGAGATTTCCCCAGTGAACTAATTTTGAAAGAAATAAAATATAACCCCTGGTGTTCTCCAAATAACCTCTGCAAATACCAGCTCCAGCATAAAGCTACCACTATCCCTCTGGGGCAAGTTTGGTGCAATTAAAAGAAGACATTTTGACCCAGTTGCCTTATCTTTGCTTCAGCCCTTCTTTTTAAACACTTTAATAAATAAAACAAGTGGATTTAATTGGCTAACAAGAAGCTTAGGGTAACCTGGAACTGCTTCCACATCAAGGGAAAGGAGAACTGGGGGTCACTTACAAGCTCTAAGCATACAAGTTACCTGCTAAATGTAAAGGAGAAAATTTCTCACTGAGCACTAATCTGCATTCTGGTTTAAATGAAAAATGAATTGCGTTGCAAACGGCACCGCTGCCTTTTCCTTGCTAATGATGCACAGTGCACTTGTAACTGAGTTGAGAGGAAAGGAAATGAGCCAACTGCTGTGCCCTTTTAAGTGGCACTTGCAAAGAAGGAAAAGGAATCACAGTGCAGCTGCTTTCTAGTGTTGGTGCGATGATGGGGTGGGATTTTCCTTTGAGAAAGGCCCATAGCTCTGTGACACAGCACATGTCTAGCATTCAGAGGGCCCCAGGTTGCATTCCTGGCATCCCTAAGTAGAGCTGTGAAAATGTCCAGCTTGAAACCTTGAAGAGTTTCCGTCGTCCAATAATGAGTTAGATGGACCAATGGTCTGATTCAGTATAAGGTAGCTTTCTCTTCTGATCACTGGCATTTTAGGACACAGGTGGCACTGTGGGTTAAACCACAGAGCCTAGAACTTGCCAATCAGAAGGTTGGCGGTTTGAATCCCCGTGACGGGGTGAGCTCCCGTTGCTCGGTCCCTGCTCCTGCCAACCTAGCAGTTTGAAAGAATGTCAACGTGCAAGTTGATAAATAGGTACTGCTCCGGCGGAAAGGTAAATGGCGTTTCTGTGCACTGCTCTGGTTCGCCAGAAGCGGCTTAGTCATGCTGGCCACAGGACCATTAGGTCCAGTCGTGGCCGACTCTGGGGTTGCGGCGCTCATCTTGCTTTATCAGCATACAGCATACAGCTTCCGGGTCATGTGGCCAGCATGACTAAGCCGCTTCTGGCAAACCAGAGTGAACCCGTCGGAGTGGGACCTATTTATCTACTTGCACTTTGATGTGCTTTTGAACTGCTAGGTTGACAGGAGCAGGGACCGAGCAACGGGAGCTCACCCTGTTGTGGGGATTCGAACCACCGACCTTCTGATCAGCAAGTCCTAGGCTCTGTGGTTTAACCCACAGCACCACCCGCGTCCCTCGTTAAAGAATAGGATGTCCCTATTTTCATTTGAGAAATGTTGGAGGGTATGTGAGAGTGGGAACACATTTCCAAAGACCAGTGGTAGGAAACTTTCTGACTGGTTCAAGAAGTAGCCAGTACCTCACAGACCAGTTTCATAAGAGTCACAAAAAAGAAGTTAAAATACATGACAAGAAAGTCAGAGAGAGCTTCCTCCATGCTTCTTGGGCCTGGCTGGGGTGTGTTGTTAGCTATTATTATTATTATTATTATTATTATTATTATTATTATTATTAAACACCACCTTTCCCCCCAACATTTCCCCATATAAGGAAGGCACTTGTTTTACAGCCCTTCTGCCTGCACATCTGACTTCCGATGTAAAAGGGACTATTATAGCTCTCTTGCTAGTTAACATTGATTAATAGTGCAAAAATGCTGCAAGATTTGGCATCATTCTGTAGTCATTCTGCAGTGCTACAAAGTCAAAGCAATGTACTGAAGTATGAAGCCCAATACATATAAGAAAAAGAGAGGAATGGTAGCAATTTACTGGAAGCTATTCTAGCAGAATGACTCTACATCTGAATTATTCACAAATAAAGGAAACCTCTGTATTAAAGTAGGCCATCCTGCCAAAGTAACAAGCTCCCCCTTTTTTTGCTAGCTTTTGTTAGTTTTAATTTCCTGTGCTTCAAGTCTTTATAAATAAAATTGCCACTTGCTATTAAAAGAGAGCGAAACACACCAGAGCTGATTGCAATGAATGTTATTAAACTAGCATTTGATCTTGGTTCAGAGTGTGGCAGTGGGCATGTGTATTGATAATGCAAGAAAGAAACTCAGCTTAAGCCAGAAACAGCCACCATAGCAAAATGCATATTTGCTCCTTTTTAAAAGGTTGATCCATTAATATATTCTGCTCTGTCCCACCAACCACTGGATATTTCAAAAGACATATAAATAGGGATCACTCTTCTCATTGTGGGCTTGCCTTATGGAGGACTCAGTCTGTCCTTTTAATGAGAGATCAGACCTATGCTCATGTCCTTTCATTTCCCCTATCTCTTCCAGTGTTGCAGAAAACCATAGTTTACTGTTTCATCCAAACCAGACAAACCATGGTTTGCTCAAGCCAGTTTCAACTGGGTTTGCAATCGAGCTTTGGGATTTGTGCAAACCTTTGTTTCCTGGTTCAGATGTAATGGAGAGCTATGGTCTGTTGCTCAACTGGATGTGCAAAAGGAAATCTGAAGGAAGCAGCAGCACCGGGCTCATTCACCTTTCACTAAACCATGGTTTGGTATTAAATCTGACCTTCTCTCAAATCTGCCAGGTTCTCAACACTAGAAGACAGATTGTGTTCATAAGATTACAGTAAGCTGCTTTATGCCAAGTTACTCTCTGGTAACTCTTTGTCTATTTGTCTTAGCATTGCCTTTTCTGACGGACAACAGTTCTCCAGGTTCCCAGGCAGAGGTCTTTCACATCACCTGCTACCAAACCTCAGCTGGAGAGGCCAACAACTGTCTGGTGGAAAATGAATTCTTCTACCATTGAGCTATGCCATTTTCCTAGTTCTTTGTTTTGTTTTATTATTCTATCCTGAGTTTTAGTACACAAACCCCAATATGATAACTTCAAAATCAAAAACCTGAAGCCCGTCCCAATAACCCCAGCCACCCATTCTCTCGTTTGCAAAGGAGACCTAAAGGAAATGGTTAGATAAAATTGTCTATAGCAGGCAGCCCCAACCTGCACCCCTCCAGATGTTTTGGCCTACAACTCCCATGATCCCTCACTAAAGGACCAGTGATCAGGAATGATGGGAATTGCAGTCCAAAATATCTGGAGGGCCGAAGGTTTCTAAAGCACCCTGTGAGCACATAACCAATAAGTGGCCAAAAAATTAATTGTGTTTCACATTCTTTAATTTTTGCCCAGTTTACAAAATAGAGTTGGGTTTGGGGGTTTTATTTTCCTCTCCAGAAAAGACTAAGTTGATTATCAGCATCAAGTTAGTTATCTAAACATTTGTTTCATGAAACCTAAGTAGAAGACATTCAAAAAAGGCTCCTGCAAGTTTCACACGTTGTCTATTTAATAGCAGCTTACTGTTTTAAAAATCCATCTAACCAAACCATTTCTCAGCTGAATAACAGCAATGTCTTTGAAATACCCCGGACGATACAAGTGGATGAGTGTTGGAGGATGCTTCCAGCTCTGTTTCAAATTAATTGCGCTTGGCAATGTTCATTCCACATTTGAAAAATGAGAAAGCTAGCAAGGTTAGCTAACACATAAACAGAATAAGGTGCAAAGTTTTTTTTTAATTCTTTGACCTGCTAAGTCAATAACAATGTGATTCAATAATTCAACTGTCTCACCTTAATTCAGTGGAGCAGAATACCAGCTGAAGTAATTAGTCTTTATCTGGATACAGGAAGAAAAGAGAAGCTTGAACTTTTTTTTGGGGGGGGGACCAAACCTTTAGCGCTTCAACTACCAGCACATAAATTATTATTATGTATTTTGCAATTGATATTATGACAAAGGATTCACGGGAAGTTTTCGTGCATGTTGTTGTTGTTTAGTTGTTTAGTCGTGTCCGACTCTTCGTGACCCCATGAACCAGAGCACGCCCGGCACTCCTGTCTTCCACTGCCTCCCGCAGTTTGGTCAGACTCATGTTGGTAGCTTCGAGAACACTGTCCAACCATCTCGTCCTCTGTCGTCCCCGTCTCCTTGTGCCCTACATCTTTCCCAACATCAGGGTCTTTTCCAGGGAGTCTTCTCTTCTCATGAGGTGGCCAAAGTATTGGAGCCTCAGCTTCACGATCTGTCCTTCCAGTGAGCACTCAGGGCTGATTTCCTTAAGAATGGAGAGGTTTGATCTTCTTGCAGTCCATGGGACTCTCAAGAGTCTCCTCCAGCACCATTATTCAAAAGACTCACTACAGTGGTACCTTGGGTTACAGACACTTCAGGTTACAGGTGCTTCAAGTTACAGACTCCGCTAACCCAGAAATAGTACCTTGGGTTAAGAACTTTGCTTCAGGATGAGAACACAAATCGTGCTCCGGCGGCGCGGCAGCAGCAGGAGGCCCCATTAGCTAAAGTGGTACCTCAGGTTAAGAACAGTTTCAGGTTAAGAATGGACCTCCGGAACAAATTAAGTTCTTAACCCGAGGAACCACTGTATTGGTCTCATCCGATCAATTTGCCGGAGCCTGTCTGCTCTTGCAGGAGAAGGCCCTAACTCACTGAGACCAATCGACTGCCCCCACCTGGTTTAGCCAGCCAGTTGAAGCCATTCCCAAGGTGTTGCTGCCGTCACATGCTGACAGCTTCTAGGAGCCACAGGTGAGAGCTGAGAGTGTATGGGGTGTTAGGAGATGGGTAGTACATCTGGTGGGGGATACATTGTGTTCCTTCTGAGGTAGTTTGTCAACCTTTGGTCCTAGCACTGCTCTCAGCTCTCACTATGTAAACTATGGCTGACTTCTTGGAAGAGTTTGAGTTCCTCAGCATATTTGGTTATTGACAATGTATTCACCTGTGAGTCTGGTCATCAAAGCAGTAGCTTTTCCATCTGGGAATGATGCATAGCTTATTAATGATACAAAGCATCTTTGAAATCTCAAACAGGCCTCATAAGTGGCAGCGCTTGCTGTGTGACAATAGCAAGAAACGGCAGCTTTCACTTTGGGATATCAGAGTTTCATAAATATAATGTGACATGTTTGCTTTCCTTTTCCTGAGATGTTTGTGAAAAACCCATCTGCAATTCCCCATCCACTGGAGAAGTGGCTCGTATCTGATCTTCAGCAAAGCAGACTGCGGTTGGCTTCGGCCTCCTCTGCTAAGATCCAACAGCAAAAGAAAAGCAATGATGAAACCAATTAAGCATGAATGTGCACATTTCAGCAGCAGTGATTTCAGGATAGAGACATTGTCAAAGTTTGTAACCATCGAGTTTGGAATTTGAATTTGTTCAGCTGGTAATGCCATCTATAAAACAAACTGAGCACAGCGTCGTCAGGAAGTAGTTTTCTTGCTCAGAATGTAAAACAAGTATCTGACGACTGGCCAGGCTAGATATGTGATGAAAAGTTATTCAGTGTTAGCCCCTTGCTTTCACTGAAACTGCCTTGGGTTGCTGCACATAACACATACCCTCCAATTAAGTGTCTCTATTTTCCCGAGACAGTCCTAGAATGATGAATAATAGTAACAATAATAATAATTTATTATTTATACCCCGCCCATCTGCCTGGGTTTCCCCAGCCACTCTGGGCGGCTTCCAACCGAATATAAAAAACAATACAGTGTCAGACATTAAAAACTTCCCTAAACAAGGCCACCTTCAGATGTCTTTTAAAAGTATTGCCTTGACATCTGCTGGGAGGGCGTTCCACAGGGCAGGCGCCACTACCGAGAAGGCCCTCTGCCTGGTTCCCTGTAACCTCACTTCTCACAGTGAGGGAACTGCCAGAAGGCCCTCGGAGCTGGACCTCAGTGTCCGGGCTGGATGATGGAAGTGGAGACGCTCCTTCAGGTATATAGGACCAAGGCCATCCTGGCTTCTGATTTGAGCTTGGAATTTCCCTATTCCCCCTGCCAGCTTCACCAAACCCCTGCAACGGGGTGAGCTCCCATTGCTCAGTCCCCGCTCCTGCCAACCTAGCAGTTCAAAAGCATGTCAAGTGCAAGTAGATAAATAGGTAACGCTCCAGTGGGAAGGTAAGCGGCGTTTCTGTGCGCTGCTCTGGTTTGCCAGAAGCGGCTTAGTCATGCTGGCCATATGACCCGGAAGCTGTACGCCGGCTCGCTCGGCCAATAAAGCGAGATGAGCGCTGCAACCCCAGAGTCGTCCGTGACTGGACCTAACAGTCAGGGGTCCTTTTACCTTTACATGTCCACTCACTCTCATCTGTGCACCTCACTCATACAGAATCTCCAATACAGGCTGATTCTGCCAACCTTCCTAGCACCACAGCAAGCACAAGGCAGCACGGCACATATAAACACAACAGCTCATGGCCAGACTTCTGCCCCAGGAAACCCTTAATTATTAATTGTTACAATTCACCGGGAGGAGAAGCAAGCAAGCAAAAAAAACCCGCAACGTCACTTGCCCCTAACATTTATTTATTTTTTTCTGGGCAGCCTTACAGAAGCCACAGGCCAGAGGTGTCAGGGCCAGAGGTAAAAGGGAGCAGATAAAGTAAAACTTGGCTTTTATACAGTAGGCTAGTTTCTGCACACACTCACCAACAACTCTCCATCCAGCAAGCAAGAATTATTGTCGTGGTTCAAGGATACGTTGCACCTGGCCCCAAACACTCAAGGGCAGTGGCGTACCGTGGGGGGTGCAGGGGGGCGGCCACACCGGGCGCAACATCTGGGGGTTAGGGGGCGCAAATCCACGGGTTAGGGGGTGCAAATTCACGGGTTAGGGGGCATAAATTACTTGCCTTGCCCCGGGTGCTGACAACCCACGCTACGCCACTGCTCAAGGGGAGAACAAAGAAGGGCCAGTAAGAGAGGTTTGTGGAGAGTCTTAGGGGCCAGCCAAAGAGGATTGTGGGGGTGCATTTGGCCCTGGGTATGAAGTTCCCCATCCCTGCTCTTTACCAAGATTGCCATAAACATTGCAGGGATAATGCAGGCCAGTTTGATCACAAGGGCCGGCTTCTGGAATCATAGAATTATAGAGCTGGAAGGGATCAGCCCTCTGCAATGATGGGATCTCAGCTAAAGCATCCATGGCATATGGCCATCCAACCTCTGCTTGAAAACCTCCAAGGAAGGAGAGTCCACAACCTCCCAAGGGAGGCTGCTCCACTTAAAACAGCTCTTACTGTCAGAAAGTTCTTCCTGACATTACTCTCAATCTCCTTTATTCTATTCTATTCTATTTTAAAATTGCAAAAAGCTGTATTTTTTTCTAGTACTTTTATTTCTGTTTTTATTTTTGCATACCAGTTATCAGAGGAAAACGCAAACGCAATCCCCGCATTTGGGGAAATCGCAGGGGTCAGCACACCCGCAGTGCAATGGATGAGCCTCACCTTGGGAAAACCTCATTCATGATCCAGGTGTTTCCCCCACTAGGTAAGTATCGGAATCTCCTTTCTTGTAGCTTGAAGCCATGGGTTCGAGTCCTGCCCTCCAGAGCAGGAGAAAGCAAGCTTGCTCCATCATCCGTGAGATAGCCTTCTTCAAATATATAAAGGGCTATTATATCTCTTCTCGGTCTATTTTTCCCCAGGCTAAACTTGCCCAACTCCTTCAACCATTCCTCATAAGGCTTGGTTTCCAGGCCCTTGATCATCTTGGTTGCCCTCCTCTGCACACATTCCAACTTGTCAATGTCCTTCTTAACTTGTGGTGCCCAGAAGTGGACACAGTATTCCAGGTGTGGTCTGACCAAGGCAGAGAAGAGTGGTACTAATGCTTCCTCAGGCTGTGTTCAAAGCATAGCTAGGGAATAAGTATGAATCTTTTCAATGTATGGTTAGGGACAGCATATTCTGGAAAGAAAAACCTTTTAACCATATGCAAGGCCTCCGTGATTACAAAATTAATGCATTTATTAAGTTCATATAAGCGTCACCTGCTGACCATCATAACCATTTTTCTTTAGGGAACATGAATGGACAGGCATTTATTAATTTAGCATGTACAGATAACACTAAATGCAGGAAGTATTGAAAAAATCAATGAACTTAAAAGTGTGTTTTTTAAACTTCTATTTTGCAATAAGCTGTGCTCTTTAGAAAGGCCTCTTTGCAAAACAGAAGTAATTAAACAAGATTTAGAAACTCATTTGTATTTTAAAACATTCTTAAATGGAGATAAATAATGTATTTTTGCTGGAGAAAAAACTGTACCAGCTAAATGTAATTTATTACTTTGTTTAGTTTCTCAATAATGTGCTGTTCATCAAAAGGCAGCAAGAAAAATCCATCTCCTGAAGTCATAATACATGTGCCGGAACTAATTGTAGCACACAGGAAAATCAATTTCAGATTCCAGAAAGTGTTTTCATGTCTGGAATATAAAAGAAAAACAGTTAAGCTCAAATATGTGCACTTGAACCCAGTGCTTGATTTCTAAACAAAGACAAACTGGACTTCAAGCCAGCCTCATCCCAGATCTATTATTATGATTATCGCCATTGGTTTATTAATTGCCTTCCAAACAACCATATCAAGGCAAATTACACATAGGATTATTTAAAACAGAACACAAAAGCATGAAATATGTTTGAAACAAAACTGAAACCCTAAGAACAAAGATATTCATGGTAAAGACCCATTCTGAGAGCAAGTGCAAAATGCAGATATAAGTCCTAGGGGTGGAGCAGTTTGATTCAGTTCACAATATGCAACTCCAAACACATCCACCCTTCAAGATCCACAATTCTCCCATTGCTTGAAGTGCAGTTGTCCAGCCAAGTAAAAAAATGCATATACTGTGGTAAAGTGTGCATATAAATGCAGCAGTGTGTACATTAAAGGAAGTTGCACCCCAAAATGTGTTTATCATGAGGACTTTTTAAATGTTGAAATGTGAAGAACTAGATTTAAGATGGAGGAACAGAGAGAAGTTGAACTTGGCGTGTTTGCCCACCCCTGCATGACTCTTAGATATTGTGATTGTGCAATTTTAGATTATAAATGCAGGGCCACATTATTGAAAAGTGTGTGGGTGTCCCCTCTGCCTCATATTCTAGTTACTGAAAACATGGGCATGGAGATTTTTGACACGAGGCAAACTTACAAATATGCAGTCTCTCGCATCATGCACTTCAAAGGAAGTTGTATCACGTGGCTTATAAAGGGAGCAGTTTAAAGCAATAAATACCAGCGTGATTCTTTGCATATTGACACAAAATTTAATTCTACAATATTCACTGGAGAATACTCCAGAGGTGGATTTAGGGCAGTGATGGCGAACCTTTTAAAGACCAAGTGCAACCCAAAACCCACTTATTTATCACAAAGTACCAACACGGCAATTTAACCTATATATCTCATTTTTTCTGTGTGTTTCACGTTTCTTCTTTATGACTGTTGTCAGAATAAATAATCCTTCATTACATTCTTCATTAAATTATCTTTCAGTTGATATATAATTTTATGGTATAACTCAGTGCTTTTTTTCAAAAAAAAAAAATGTTTTGGGGTACTCTCATTTTGACTCAAGAAAATCACCACCAGGGGAAAAATAAATATAGTGGTACCTCAGTTTTTGAACAGCTTAGTTCTCGAACTACTTGGAATCTAAACACTTCAAACCCGGAAATGAGTGTACTGGTTTTGGAACTCTTTTTGGAAGCCGAACGTGCTCTTTTCTGAGTATAACTTCCGTTTTGACTTAAACCAGCTTTAGTTCGGCAACTGAGCCCTGGCTGAGTGAGAGTGAACAAGTTATGTTAGTGTTGGGGGATAACTAGCCTCACATAACCAACATGCTTAAGTCTAATTAATTCAGGAAGGGGTTAATGCCATAGAGTAAGCCGTCCTGCTAGACTTAGATAGGTCACTCCCCCTCACCTTAGGAAGAAGGTAATCAAGCCTGTTGTTGTATGTCAGTCTACCAGAGAAGCTCAGCGAGTCAAGAGGTCTGAGCTGGTTGCTTCAAGTTCAGACTGCATGGCTCTAACAAGCCACTCTTATTTAGAAAGTTTGGAACTAAGCCAAGTTTTACTGCCTGTGCAACATTTTCTGAATGCTTTATGGGAAAGCACCTGAAACTGACCTTTGGAGAGTTTATAAGTAAACCATTTTTTAACTTACCAAATATGTGATGTATTTTTTCCCTATGCTAACTGAAGGGGTACGTTTTAGAACTCACAAGGGCATATTTTAAAGGTTTAACAGCCTCTATTTCCATGCTTTGCTTTGCTGAATATTTTGTGATTTTAAATCTCTGCTGTGGTTCTCCCACCAAAGAGTATTTGCTCCAAACTTCTATTTTGGCATCCAGGAGTTCTCCTTTTTGTACCTACATTTCTCCTTGCCACCAAAAAACATATATTTGGCTGAGCTGTGGTTGGGGACTTAATGCCGGCTGAGCCAAAGAGCCACTGCATTCAAAGCTGCTCGTTCCAGCGGAACTTCCTATAGGATTGTCCCTCGTGTAACCCACATGTTGTTGTTGTTTAGTCGTTTAGTCATGTCCAACTCTTCATGACCCCATGGACCAGAGCACACCAGGCACTCCTGTCTTCCGCTGCCTCCCACAGTTTCGTCAAACTCATGCTGGTAGCTTCGAGAACACTATCCAACCATCTCGTCCTCTGTTGTCCCCTTCTCCTTGTGCCCTCAGCCTTTCCCAACATCAGGGTCTTTTCCAGGGAGTCTCATGAGGTGGCCAAAGTATTGGAGCCTCAGCTTCAGGATCTGTCCTTCCAGTGAGCATTCAGGGCTGATTTCCTTAAGAATGGAGAGGTTTGATCTTCTTGCAGTCCATGGGATTCTCAAGAGTCTCCTCCAGCACCATAATTCAAAAGCATCAATTCTTCAGCGATCTGCCTTCTTTATGGTCCAGCTCTCACTTCCATACATCACTACTGGGAAAACCAGTTGAGTTGCCATAAGAGTTGCCAATTCATTGCAGTTCAACTATGTGTTTAGTCTTTTCAACATTATTACTGAGAATAATGCATTTCTGCAGAATGCCAAAGAATTATAAAAGTTTGTTTCCCCCCCAAATGTGATACTTTATCATGATGACTTCACACACATCACACACCCAATTGTTCCTATGGTATACTGAACAGGGTACTATAAGTCCAACAGCTTTTATCACCTAATTCTTCACATCCCAAAATACATTTTGGACACAATGCCACGCTCCCATTTTCTCCACTGACATTTCCGAAACAATTCCACCAGCATAAAATTACCCAAGCAATCTGACAAGTGTAGATCTTGCTAATGTCTAAATTATTGTAGCAACGAGAAGCTGTGTGTTTTGTGCATTAAACTTTAAACATCATCCATAAAAGCTCAACTGCATGCCTGCTTAAATATGGGTTACGAAAATATCTATTATCAGAAAGGCTCAAATGGGATTTAACATTTGCTCTTCGGTTAAGTTGATGGTAATGCAGACTCCTTTTGTTTGTTTGGCTTTTAGGTGATAAAACTGAAAACATGAAGACAGCTTTAATTACAAGCATTCAATAATCCTACACTGAGATTTGTTTTTAATAGCCCGAGGGGCTATTTTGACTTCTCTACTCATTTCTCTGTGTATTAAAAATGCATTATTAGTAGCGTTCACAAGATTGCTTAGAAGTCTGGGCTTTTTATCCTCCTCCTTTATTTTTTGTATACTAGAATTATCTGGTTTTCTTTTCTATTCATGCATTTCGTTAGCCTGATTCCTTTCAAAAAGTGAAGTCTCTTCAGTTAGAAACTTATATATCTGAAATATTCAAGGATGGTTGAAGGACCAGATAATTCAGTTCCAGCAAAGTATGTACTTTGGGCCAAACTGCACAAGAAATTAAATGTACTTTTCAATTTCATGTGCAGGAGGTGTAAAGACGGAACTAAACCCCTCCCCTATTGGGATCCAGGCAAAAATCTCCCTTACACATGAAGAGAGTTGTCTGCAAGGGAGAAGCAAAGGTAAGAAACTTGCACACACGCAGCTCTGCAAAGCAGACTTTGTGCAGCGGAGGAATGCGACAGTGTTATGAATGTCTAAATGTCTCAAGCTTAAGCAAGACCACGATAAAAATATTTTTCATTCTTTAATTAAATGTTATCTTTAACTTATCACTGCCACCCCATCTGAGAATTTGATCACCTTTCTGTATTTATTATGAATGTTTTATAGTTTATCTCTTTCCTGGAAGGATGGTTCTCTGCCATTCACTTCCTGGAATTCCAAACAGTGCCTTTGAAATCAATAACATAGCAACAAGCTTCTGTCGTTCTTAACAGTGGTCCATCAAGCCAACGTCTGATGTCTTCCAGCAACCAGCTCTCTTGGTCCTCCTTGGGACTCAAGAACTCTAATATAAGCCATGAGTGAGGCAGTCACTTTTCTTTCATTCAGTATTTGGATTATAGGTATCTAGAAGCTTTCTCCTTGTGATGGCCTGGGAATCGGATTCAGAGGCTGAACCTGAGGAATCCCAGCCTGAACAGGAGTCCCCGCCACCACGGCCGGCTGAGCTGGGGCTGGGGCTTGATCCTGAAGAGCCCTCACCTGTGCCGGATCCTCAGGAGCAGACACCAGCTGAATCCGCTCTGGCTCTGGAGGTGATCGAGGACCCATTGCCTGCAAGTGCTCCTCTCCCAGCCCTGCCAGAGGAAGGTGAGGTTGCCTCTGGGTCCAGTAACCCTCCAGCCTCTCCTGAGCTGCAGAGGCTTGGGGCAGAGAGGCGGAGGGAACTAAGTACTCGCAGGAGGAGTGCTCGCCTCCAGGCCAGGAGAGGCGAGTCACCTGTGGACCGGGGCCACTCTATGCCTCAGAGGAGATCAAGGCCAGCCCACCAAGTCCCAGGTTGCGGGAGCAACATCGTTGGTTACCTGTTCCTGCCGGCCCCTGTCCTGCTTTCTGCCAGAGTTCCTGACCACGCCTGACTCCCTGCCTTGGACCCCGCTTCAGCCTCGGACCGGACATGGACCACGCTGCACGGTAACCCCCCCCCCCGGGACCAGCATAATTATGCCATAGGCAATAGGATCAATTTAGTTGTGTAAAGGCAGTAGACCTGAGAAGTTGTTAAATGAATAGAGAACTGAACTCAAGGCAAGGAGTGGGTGGGGAGTAAAATATACCTAGCTATGTTGTCACCACTCAATCAGTATTTGTTTTGTAAAATCAGCCCTGAGTGTACACACATACACACACACACACACACACACACAACCTATGGAGAGCCTGCGTTATTTTTGTGCAACCCTGCAAATACTAGCAGCTTCCACTTTGGGGAAATAAATATTTTTTTAAATAAAAACAAAGCATGAAACTGCTTTTGGATTCAGCATAGTTAACATGCTCTTTCTATTTCAGGCTTCAATAACTGGTCTGTTGCTATGTTCTCTGTAGAGACATTCGTAATCTCTTCCTGTTCATTGCACTAAGCAAAACTGCTGATTCTTAATACTTGGGTTATTAAGGGGGAAATGGGCAGTTGAAGCTCCTTAAAATGACAGAGACTTCTTTCTGTATTGTCTTAATAAAAAAGATAACAGTATTGAAATCCCAAAAAGCAATGATCCCAGCAGGAAATCATTACTTATACTGTAATATTAAAAAAAAAAACCATCAAATATTGCTCATTCTCAAGGACTGCAATGTAAGTAAAAGAACTCTCCTGATAGCCAATAAATTGATTCCAGTCATTCTACAGCTTGGGGCAGAGAGGTGAACAGGAGAGGGGGTAGAGTAAGGAGGAGAGCCTTCGACATCTCTAAGCATCTACATCTAAGGCCTCCCTCCTGCTAGGCTTGCACCTGCTTCTAGTTGCCCATACCAACAGGCAAGCCTCTCACCATCAAGCAAGCCAGCCTTGCAGTTGAGAGAAGCAGCCCTAGAAACCTCTTCACCTTCAGCCCATTTACATCACCTGCCTCAAGAACCATAAAAGCAGAAGCAGATGCAATGTGGCAGGCTACCATTTGGTGAGAACAACCCTGAAAGGTATCATCCCTTTGGGGTTGTCACTTCAGGGTTGGGGAAAGGGCACCATTCTACCATGGTTTCCTGTGCTGGTCCCGGGGGGGGGGGGTACCGTGAGGCGTGGTCAGAGCCCTGTCCTGGGTCGAGGGTCTGGAGACTGTCCACCAAGGGCGAAGCGGGGTCCAAAGCAAGAAGCTGGGCGTCGTAGGGAACTCCAGAAAAACAGGTCTGGGTCTGGCAGAAACAGGTTTCCAACAACGTTGCTCCCGCAACCTGGGACTGGGCTGACTCGCCTTTAACTCCTCTGGGGCCTAGGGTGGTCCCGGCCCACAGGTGACTCGCCTCTCCTGGCCTGGAGGCGAGCACTCCTCCGATAGAACTTAGTTCCCTCCGCCTCTCTGCCCTGAACCTCTGCAGCTCAGGAGAGGCTGGAGGGTTACTGGAGCCAGAGGCCACCTCACCTTCCCCTGACAGAGCTGGGAGAGGAGCACCTGCAGGCAATGGGTCCTCGATCACCCCCGGAGCCAGAGTGGATTCATCTGGTGGATCCAGCACAGGTGCAGGCCCTTCAGATTCAAGGCCCTGCCCCGGCTCAGCCGGCCCTGGAGGCGGGGACTCCCGTACAGGCTGGGATTCCTCCGGTTCAGCTTCTGAATCAGATTCCCAGGCCATCACATTTCCTCCCCCTACCTGTGGGCATTACATGTGTGTGTTTATTGTATGTAGCATGTATTTGGATGTGTGTAGGCAAGTATGACAGACATAGGTTTAATGCAGTGTTTTCCAAACTTGGGTCTTCAGCTGCTCTTGGACTACAACTCCCATCATCCCAAGCTAGCAGGACCAGTGGTCAGGGATGATGGGAACTGTAGTCCAAAAGCAGCGGGAGACCCAAGTTTGGGAAACATTCGTTTAATGTTTCTGGGGTGTCCAGTGTTAGAGACTGTGGTGTGCCAGAGAATTTCTAAACCTTGGGTATGAGGTGGGGCAGGGAAGGGACTGTGAACACCCCAAGTGAGAGATGGGGTGGAACGCCTGCCCCCCAATAGTTTTGTTCTATTTCTCAGCTGGGGGCTTGACATATTTATGTTGAGCTGTATATGTGACCTAGTGTGGATTGATGTCTGCAGGGCCTGGTGGTATGGTCAACTGTGTACCTATTTCCTTTCTTTCTTTTGCAGAGTGTTCCATACACAGAGTTTGTCCTGGAGGAAGAAAGAGGTCATTGGGCAACCTATCTTAGTTACTCTTTCAAGGAGTGAGAGGCGTTTGAGACGGGGTTATTTGCCTCTCACTCCTTGAATGAGTAACCACTCTTAGAGATGGAGATATATAAGCTTTACATTGGAATTGGCATAGGATACAGTGGTACCTCTGGTTACGGATTTAATTCATTTTGGGGCACCATGCACACCCTGAAAAATCCACAACTAGAGGCGCCACTTCTGCGCATACATGTGGCATGATAGAACGCTTCTGCGCACGCACAAGCACAAGCAGTGAAACCCAGAAGTATACACTTCCAGGTTTGCTGCGGCCGTAACCTGAAGATTCTGTAACCTGGAGGTTACGCAACACGAGGTACCACTGTATAGGAATTTCCCTGCTCAAGTGATTGATTTTCTTGATATTCATGCAAATCCTACTGTAAAAAGAAACGGGTTGAATTCAGTACAAAAGAGAGCTCCCCAAATCTCAGGTCCTATGCAATAACACTTGTACAGTGTGCAGTAAATGTACTGCACTAGCAAAGGGGTTTGTTCCCCCCCCCCTCTTTCTTAGTTTTATCCTATATTGGCTCCTCTTCTGCTGCTGCTCAGGAACAGCAAAAGTGATGGAAAATCAGAGGACCAGATATTATAGAGAAGCAAGTTTATGAGAAAGGGAAGGCCAGCAAGTAAGCCGATTTGAGAGGTGCATGAGAATTTACTGGGAGATTTGAAAGAAGAGGGGTGGCCAGTGAGTGGACCCCAGAATATGTTGGTAAACTGAGGCAGATCTTCATACAACATAAGGTCATTAGGAAGTCTGAAGAATATCGACTTGAAAGAGAAACTGCAAGATTCAGAATAGGGAACTGGTATATAGTGCCTAGGATGTGACTAAAGTATCAGAGACTGTGCCTCATTATTATTTTTTAAGTACAGTGGTACCTCAGGTTAAGTACTTAATTCATTCCGGAGGTCCGCTCTTAACATGAAACTGTTCTTAACCTGAAGCACCACTTTAGCTAATGGAGCCTCCTGCTGCCGCCGTGCCGCCGGAGCACAATTTCTGTTCTTATGCCGAAGCAAAGTTCTTAACCCGAGGTACTATTTCTGAGTTAGCGGAGTCTGTAACCTGAAGCGTATGTAACCTGAGTTACCACTGTATTTTAAAAGAGAGTGAACTTTAGATTCTCTAAAATGTCTTTGAGGAAAGGCTTACAGCAGTGTTAGTGATCCTGATCTCGCCTCCTGCCTTGTGTTCATAGGCACAGAAGGAGAAGCCTTAAAAAGTCCTTAAATAAGGACAAACCTATCCTCATGATGACAACAACTCAATCCTAGAAATGGCTGCTGTTTCCTCTTCTGACTCTTCTTCTTTGCAGCTTCTGCACACACAGGGGGAAATGAACCCTCGCCAGTTGACAGAATGATTCTTCTTCAGAAAATGCAAACCGTTTGTTTTAGAGTGTACATATTTGTGCAGTATACATCTTTTTCTGCTTTCTGAGGGGAGTCACAAAACAATGTAAAATAAATTTTGTAAGCACATGGTTTAAAAATAAACTTTTTAAATGTCATAAAAGCAAAAAGAAGAAATATCATTTTTCTGCTCTATTTGTATCATAACAAGGTATTCGTTTCCAGAAAATACCATTTTGCCAGGGCTGTGTGTGTGTGTGTAAAGCACTTTATTGTTATGTTAAGCAAAATTTTGCCAGCTAAAACTGCTACTAAGCTACAGCTGTGCCTCTCATCATTTTCTTGTGATCCTCCCTGGTTTCTAAATATCCTTTCACTCTTACATACATGGCCTCTGTTTCTATTCCTGCTTCTCTTCTGTCAAAGAGTAACCTTGAAATGGCCTTTCTGCACCATAGATTCTTCACCATAAGAGAAACTCCTTTCCTTGGGCTCTTGGCTTCTTTCCCACCCTCCCTTACTTTGAAACTCATTTGGATTTAAGGAAAAGATACACTGCTGGTAGAGTACATAATAATAGCAGGAAAAGGTGCTGTAATAATCTGCACCAACCAGCAAAAAGGGAAGTTTTTTTAGGGCGGTTTGAAGCTCAACATAAAAAAAACCGAAGATCATGGCAACTGGTCCCATCACCTCCTGGCAAATAGAAGGGGAAGAAATGGAGGCAGTGAGAGATTTTACTTTCTTGGGCTCCATGATCACTGCAGATGGTGGCAGCAGCCACGAAATGAAAAGACGCCTGCTTCTTGGGAGAAAAGCAATGACAAACCTAGACAGCATCTTAAAAAGCAGAGACATCACCATGCTGACAAAGGTCCGTATAGTTAAAGCTATGGTTTTCCCAGTAGTGATGTATGGAAGTGAGAGCTGGACCATAAAAAAGGCTGATCACTGAAGAATTGATGCTTTTGAATTATGGTGCTGGAGGAGACTCTTGAGAGTCCCATGGACTGCAAGAAGATCAAACCTATCCATTCTAAAGGAAATCAGCCCTGAGTGCTCACTGGAAGGACAGATCCTGAAGCTGAGACTCCAATACTTCGGCCACCTCATGAGAAGAGAAGACTCCCTGGAAAAGACCCTGATGTTGGGAAAGATGGAGGGCACAAGGAGACGGGGACGATCGAGGATGACCAGAACTTTTTCTGCGGTTGAATTTTTCCTGGCATAGCACCCTCATGTGAGTTGCTCAAATCCACTCACTGTTGATCCAGCAAGGGCAATTTGTCTATAGAAAGAGACCTATGTGAATGAATTGCGCTGTTGGATGATCCTATGGTCGTGGAAAAGATTGAGGGCACAAGGAGAAGGGGACGACATAGGACGAGATGGTTGGATAGTGTTCTCGAAGCTACCAGCATGAGTTTGACCAAACTGCGGGAGGCAGTGGAAGACAGGAGTGCCTGGTGTGCTCTGGTCCATGGGGCCACGAAGAGTCGGACATGACTAAACAACAACAACAAGGTAACCTGAAGTGTCTGTAACCTAAGGTACCACTGTATGGAGCCCACAGCAAGGCCATTAGAATCAACAGATGCATTTCTAGAATTGAATTATCTTCATAACTGGACAACAATAGGGTTACACACATGTAGCGTTTTGGATTGCTTTTTCCTCCCCCTCACGGCTTGTTTCATGTACCTACTTGAGCTATGTTTTGTATCCATATTCCAAAATCGTTCCCATGCTTCTATGTCTATATTATGACCAATATCTATTGCCCAATGTATCATTGAAGATTTTACTTGCTCATCCTTTGTTTCCCATTCCAACAATATTTTATACATTTTAGACAGCACTTTTACATTACATTCCAACAGGTCTCTCTCTAATTGTGATATTTGTTCCCCAAACCATTGTGTCCTATCTTTCTGAAATAGTTCATTCAAATGATGATCTTGTATCCATGTTGTTAATTTTCCTGATAATTCCTTAAATTCTTTTAATTTATACTCTCCTCCCTCTTGTTTCAATAAATTTCTGTACGTTGTCCACCCTTCTATCATATTCTTTTTCTTTACCGCTATAGCTTCGAACAGTGAGAACCAAAGTGGTGTTTTTGCCACTAATAAATTCTTATATTTATCCCATACGATATACAAGTTTTCCCCAATTATATGATTTGTAAATCCTTTAGGAACCTTTGCCTTTTCATACCATAGATAAGCGTGCCTACCATAAATATTGTCATGATCTTCTAAGTCTAGAATATGTGAATTTTCTAATGGCATCCATTCCTTCAATCAACAAAGAGAGGATGCCTCATAATATAGTCTCATATCTGGCACCAGAACAAAAAAAAGACTTGAACCAAGTATGTGAGCCATGTTTTGTGTTGACAAATCTTTTTGAAGTTTACCTTTGTTAACAAGTCTTCTTTTGTTAACAAGGGTAAAAACTTCCAAAAGATATGTCAACTCAAAACATGGCTCAAGTACATGCAAGTCCTTTTTTTGTCCTGGTGGTGGTTGCTTGATTCTTGACTGATCATCTGTCTCCCATTGTCTCCCATCCTTTTGTCCCATGCTGCACCAGGTGAGGATCCCATCTTTCTGTTTCTATATTGTCCATGAGCAGATCCAAGAGAGACAGTTCTCAGGCCCACCATAGCCACATCCCATAGCTCAGGCACCCAGCAGCTATGCCAGTTTCACATTTTGACATTGGCCAAAGGGGCAAGGGAACTGTCGGGAAAACATGGAGGATATTGTGGGTGTCTCACTGCTCTACGCAGGAAGGCAGAGACACACACTCCATGCATCTGTATCTCCCCCAAGAATAAGATAAAGACTCAAGGATGGGAATCACTGTTGCTTCCTGTTATTTTAAATTAATTACTGAACATTTATGAATACAAACAGCAAAAAAGTGAATAGCTTTGTTGAATGCAAAATATATTGCCTTTACTAAATAATTGGAGAGCTGCTTCTGTAGGTCAGCATCTTGACCATCAACAAGCCCCACAAGTCCATCTGAAAATCCATAGGGAAGAGCCTGGAATCTGTACTGTGACCTCAACTGTCAGGGGCCAGAAGACTTTGCCATATATTGCCTCCATATACTTCTGTCATAAATGTATCTCTGTGTGCATTTTAATTGCAAGCCACTTAGAAGGCCAATCTCAGCTGGAAATTATAATTCATAAATACATACATGCTTACAACAGTTCATTTTAGTTTTGTATAATAACAATTTAATGGAATTGTAATACTCGTCTACTGAGAATTTGTCAACTGGCTCATACTGTACTCTGCTTCTTCTTATGACCAAAAAACGTAATTTGCAGTGATGAATCTAAAGGTTGTTTAAATTCTAAAATAAATATACTTGGGTTTAGATTTCTCTAAATTTCTCCACATTTCAACGGTAATTTCAAATGAGAAACCACATTTTTGAGGCATTATATAACCCTTTAATCCACTGCTGAGTTACTAACAACAGCTGTATCTGCTATGACTGTTTTAGCAAACTCTTCAGCATACCTTTTGGGTGGTTTACCGTTTGTGGCCCTTTCAGATCTGCATACTATACACTAGTCTTCCATGCTAGGCTTTTTCTTTTCAGGAGAATGGTGGGCAGGGTGGAGGCCTGGGTCGTCCTCTTATATACCTGCTGGGATTGACAAGGCATCTGACCCTCACCTGAATCTCATAGCTCTCTTGTAGCTGCCTCTGATTAGTTATCATTTAACTCTTGGGGGAAATAATTAACATCACACATCATGTGCATAGAAGTTGCCGAACCAATTAACCAGCTAGAAGGATTACTGTTTGTTGTTGTTGTTTAGTCGTGTCCGACTCTTCGTGACCCCATGGACCAGAGCACGCCAGGCACTCCTGTCTTCCACTGCCTCCCGCCGTTTGGTCAAACTCATGCTGGTAGCTTCGAGAACACTATCCAACCATCTCGTCCTATGTCGTCCCCTTCTCCTTGTGCCCTCAATCTTTCCCAACATCAGGGTCTTTTCCAGGGAGTCTTCTCTTCTCATGAGGTGGCCAAAGTATTGGAGTCTCAGCTTCAGGATCTGTCCTTCCAGTGAGCACTCAGGGCTGATTTCCTTAAGAACGGATAGGTTTGATCTTCTTGCCGTCCATGGGACTCTCAAGAGTCTCCTCCAGCACCATAATTCACAAGCATCCATTCTTCAGCGATCAGCCTTCTTTATGGTCCAGCTTCTGTTAAGATTGTACAAAATCACTTCTGTTAAGATTGTACAAAAACAAGATTGGGTGCAGGCCTGGCCAGGACATAGGCGTCGTGACTGTGACAAAGGTGACCTGTGTGCTTGCTTGCTTGATTAACAGCTGTTGGCAATTTCAAGGTCCCTGCTCTCCCTTCTTATGGTCTTTGTACTGCACCTGGAGACTCCAATAGAGAGCATTCTATGTCAGGAAGGAGGTTAAATGCCATGAAGGCTGAACTTGATTCCTTAGAGAGGAACAGGACATGGGAACTAGTTCCAGGCCTGCCCAGGCCACAAAAGGTTTACAAAGTTCAGTTATTGCAAAAGTTTTTCAGTGTTAATTTTATGCATTTTTTAAAATCGCCATGGCATTTAACAATATCTTATGTCCTTTAGAGGAAAAATTGTGAATGGTAGAATTTTAAATACCCGTCATCATCCTTGGCTTCACTCAATTTTGTTTATAACACTCTTCCATTTTCTTCTAGTTGTGGGGGAGGGGCCTCACAAGTAGAGTAGCCTAGGGTCTCTCTCCATCTAAATTCAAGACTGATTGAGGGAATACATAGAACAGATTTTGTGGGCTGCATGGGGGAAGGTGAAGGGCAGGACGTTCCAATGAGCAAGCAAAAGTCCTTTAGCAAATGGGATGTTTCTTTGGATACAACTCTTAGGTTGAAATTCTAGCATGACTTATCTAGGAACATGTTAGTCCCATTGGAAAAGACAAAGGAATGGGACATAGGACTGAGTGATCTAAGTGCCATTGATTTCAGCTTGCAAATTGCTTTTGCTGGGCTTTTTCTTTATTTTTACTGGGCCTAATTCAGAGGTCCGCATTCCAGAGTGGCACACTCCTCACTTTTCCACGACCATAGGATCATCCAACAGCGCAATTCATTCACATAGGTCTCTTTCTATAGACAAATTGCCCTTGCTGGATCAACAGTGAGTGGATTTGAGCAACTCACATGAGGGTGCTATGCCAGGAAAAATTCAACCGCAGAAAAAGTTCTGGTGTTCACAGAGCCTCTCAAGATGGTTCAGAAATGGCAATAACATTCCAGTTCTTCTTAAAATAGTATTGTGATGGAAAGATTAATTTCCCATCTTTCAGATTAGTATTTTCAAGAGTGATAGTTTAATTTGCTTTTAAATAAGATGTAGCTAAAATTACCCACCAGGAACCAGAGTCTCAATACTCTTAGTTTAATAATTCAAATAATTAGTATTCAAAATATATTGCCGCCCGCTACTTAAAGGAGATAGAGAATGTATACCCTAGGACAAGAGTGCATTATCTCCCAATGACACATTTTCTTTATGTATTATCAAGATATGAGGGGAAACCCCCCCACATTTGATGTACAACTAATAAAACATTAAACGACAGAGCGATTCAAAAGGATCCATTAAGTACAACAATGTCTTCCATTTCAAAAGGATTGATATATCTGAATCATGAAAGAGTCTGAAACAAAATTTTCTTATTACTTCAACAAATGAGATTAAAACAGTTAATTGCATTAATTATGTGACTGTGGATTTTCCTTCTAATATTGGCCTGAGCTGTTTTCTGCATTTAAATCTATCCAGCTTAAAGCCAAATAAGCAGATGGGGGAAAGCGATGATCTTTTTTCCTATATATAAAAAACACCCTTGGTAATTAAATGGCATAATGTCTTCATTACTAAGAAAGCAACTCATTTCCATTTTTGTTTTGTTTTGTTTGTATTAAAAATACATTTTGCGCTGCTGCTCTGCTCCAACTTATTTATGACTAGTGGCAGAACACACCAAGCCAACCCCATCAGCTAAAACTCTGAATTGGACTTCCACCTGTACAATGGGGGTTCCCCCTTAACCCCCTTAAATTATCTGGAAGTGACAGGAGAAACCCCCCCCAAAAAAACAGTTTGTGTGGGGAGGAGGGGGGTCATTTCATCTGGCAAGAGCAGGATACAGTATTGAAATCTGCCCTTCAGAAAACTCATGAGGTAGAATTCAACTATGTCATATGCTCTAGGTATCAGCCCATTGGATTCCGTGGGTCTACACTGAGTGTGACTTGTACATATACTGTAGAGAGCGGGTGGCGCTGTGGTCTAAACCACTGAGTCTCTTGGGCCTGCTGATCAGAAGTTTGGTTGTTCGAATCCATGTGACGGGGTGAGCTCCCATGGCTCTGTCCCAGCTCCTGCCAATCTAGCAGTTTGAAAGCACACCAGTGCAAGTAGATAAATAGGTACGGCTGCGGCAGGAAGGTAAATGGTGTTTCCATGCGCTCTGGTTTCCATAACGGCGTTCCATTGCGCTAGAAGCAGTTTAGTCATGCTGGCCACATGACCCGGACAGCTGTCTGTGGACAAACACTGGCTCCCTCGGCCTGAAGCAAGATGAGCACTGCTACCCCACAGTTGCCTTTGACTGGATTTAACCGTCCAGGGGTCCTTTACCTTTTTTAGCTTTTACTGTACAGATGCCACTCTTCTGCTCATAGAAATCATACTGAGATACACAGATCAGAGGGGAAACTGGCTGCTTCTCCAAACTAGGGGCTGCATGCCAGTGGCAGGCAGGACCAGAGATAGAAAAGTGTGTGGCACCAGAGACAAAAAGTGGTTGGAGCAATGTGGCTCTTACTTTTGAACAGAAGCTTATACAGTCGTAAAGGTAAAGGTAAAGGGACCCCTGACCATTAGGTCCAGTCGTGATCGACTCTGGGGTTGTGGTGCTCATCTCGCTTTATTGGCCGAGGGAGCCGGCGTACAGCTTCTGGGTCATGTGACCAGCATGACTAAGCCACTTCTGGCAAACCAGAGCAGCACACGGAAACACCGTTTACCTTCCCGCCAGAGCGGTTGCTATTTATCTACTTGCACTTTGACATGCTTTCAAACTGCTAGGTTGGCAGGAGCAGGGACCGAGCAACGGGAGCTCACATCCTAGGCTCTGTGGTTTAGCCCACAGCGCCACCCGGGCCCCTATACAGTCATACCTCTGGTTAAATATGCTTCAGGTTGAGCGTTTTCAGCTTACGCTCCACGGAGACATGGAAGTAATTGAACGCGTTACTTCCAGGTTTTGCCGCTCGTGCATGCGCAGACACTCAAAATGACGTCACACGCATGCACAGAAGCGGCGGATCACGACCCGCAGTCACGGGTTGCATTCTACTCAGGATGCGAACGGATCCCATTCGCAACCAAAGGTACCACTGTAGTCAGAATTTTCTATACACATTATGATGTCAGGGACTGGCTGGATACTGAGCAGTGGTGACTGGCTCGGTGTGCACCAGGAGAACTGGGGTTGGAGACAGTTGCGGAGGAAGGGGCTTTGGTATCCGGGGCAGCGGGGGCATGGCACATTGCCCGTGGGGGCATGGCACATTTCGTGGGGGCGTGGCACATCGCACGTGCAAGCGTCCCAAGGGGGAGATGCGAGCATCATCCCAATTGGGTAGGCACCTGCCCGTGTGAGCATCCCAGGGGGGAGGCGCCACCCATGGCAATGTCACCCCCCCTGGCTGACACCCAGGGCCACTGCCCCCTCTGCCCCCTTCCTCCGCCACTGGTTGGAGACTGACTTGGAAGAAGGGAGCAGTCTCCTGGGGGAGCCTGTAACAGCCAGGAGATGATAGTCAGAGTCAAGAGACACGGCAGGATTGGAGAGTGAAGAAGAGGGGCAAGAAGGATAGATCAGGCTAGTGTAGAATCAAGAACTTCCACACCTCCTCCTCCACTGTCTTCCAGGACCAAAAGAGATTGAAGACGGATTCTTTGCATGCTTGCGCACGGCTCAAGTGGAGGGAGATACATGAGGTTGGGGACAGGGTCCCTCTGTTCTGGCAACTGCCTCATCAGGTGCACACCTAGGAGTAGCAGAGAGAGATGTAGGACTGAGGGACATGCGTTTCCTAACTTCTAACTTTATACAATTGTCAATTCCTCCCTCTGGACATTCCTTGCCTGACAGCGCTGGGACACACACAAACATGGAGCTCTGTGTCTAGATAAGGAAAAGGCCTCGTCGCAGTACAAGGGACCATTCCAGCCAAGAAATACACTGAAGGAAGACGGAGACCAGGGTTGGCAACAAAGGCATACCTAGGCTCCGTTGAGCTCTTGGCAAGGAGATATTGGCCACCAAGAGCACAGGAGGAGCTGCCCAGGGAGTACACAGATAGGTGCGCAGGCCAGAGTGGAGAGCCACAATTTTTGTGCTTCCCTGGACCTGAATGCTTGATGGGGGCCAGCCCCTAGGAGAGCAGGTGTGGCTTGGGGAGAGTTCTAAGAGGGGCTGAAGCATCACATTCCAATCCTCCTGTCAGGGAACTGACATCGGAGCTAGAGGTGGAGGGAAGGCTCTCAAATGATGCTGGAGAAGGGCCCAGCAGGGAGAGAGCCAGTTCCGCAGATGGGGAAGCAAATCAGCGCAACACCAGGGATATAGAGGGGCTGATGGGGGAATCGGCGAGAGGGCTCCAGGACTCTTCACCGGACACCAGCGGGGAGAGCACGGGTCCTCCGCTACCCACGCCCACCCTGCGCAGAAGACCTCCGCGCAGAGAGAGTAGGAGGAGACTGGGTGTCAAACAACTTTTATGTTGGAAAAGATTTAAGAAACGCCCACTGACGGATTCTGCTAGCGACTGAGGCAGCCACGAAGTGAAGGGCTGCCCAGACTGAAAGGTTTAGCAAGGCAAGAAAGCCTGGAGAGGCGGCAACTTACGCATGAGCAACCCATACTCATTACACCTCCCTCCCCTTCAAAGTCACAAAATATTTTTATATTGAACAAACACATTTTGTTATAAGGCGAACAATATCCAAAAGATTTCATAAAGGGTGTTAAAATAATCCCCTTTCTTGCACACTCCAGCTCCGGCCCAGTCTATGCTAATGTAATACAAGCACAAAGTAAACTTAGTACAATACTTGTTTCGTCTCAGAGGTTTATATTTTTCTTGGACGGAGCGCTTCTCTTCGTATTGAGCACTCTGCATTTACAAGCTGCCTTTTTTAAAAAAAGAAGAAAACTGATTTGATGCGTCTGAGAACAATATTCTCGCAGCTAATAAGGATAGCTTCCTTGATGCTGAAAAAGTGAGCTCTGCTAATGCAGTGTTTGGGAAGGAATGGCTGAAGTGTCTCGTCCATTTCCTGGTAATTGGTAAAGGTAAAGGTAAAGGTACCCCTGCCCGAACGGGCCAGTCTTGACAGACTCTGGGGTTTGTGCGCCCATCTCACATCTATTGGCCGGGGGCCAGCGCTGTCCGGAGACACTTCCGGGTCACGTGGCCAGCGTGACAACGCTGCTCTGGCGAGCCAGAGCCGCACACGGAACGCCGTTTACCTTCCCGCTGGTAAGCGGTACCTATTTATCTACTTGCCCCCGGGGGTGCTTTCGAACTGCTAGGTGGGCAGGCGCTGGGACCGAGCAGCGGGAGCGCACCCCGCCGCGGGGATTCGAACCGCCGACCTTTCGATCGGCAAGCCCTAGGCGCTGAGGCTTTAGCCCACAGCGCCACCCGCGTCCCCTGGTAATTGGTAGGCTCCTACAATTGAGGTGCAAATAACTCCTTGCCTGAACTAAATTCTATAGGAGATGCTGAACATAAGTGTGGCCTTGCTGAGTCAGTTACACTAAATGTTAAAAATTGAAGCATTCCAGCATGAAAGGAGGGACTGAAATATTCCCCTCAAGCCCCTCCAGTCTTTATTTTATTGTGCCTGATTGATGATATTCACAGCCCTTCCAGATTGCTGCTGTCACCTCCCCATGTCCCCTTCTAAGCTCCATCATAGCCTTTATCATTGCCATCAGCTTGCTAGAGATACAGTCCATTCAATGAGGGATCACATAGCCAGTAAAACTCCAGCTCAACAGCATGTTTAGGTTAGGCTGTGCAGTGACTTCACAAAGCCTAAATCAGAATAGACTACATGATGATATCAGTTGACTCGGTATATGGACAACACTCTAAATGGGCATCACAGAGTGCTACAAACATGCTGCCACACTGGGTATTTTCAGGGAAATGCTTATGAAGGGCACAATCCTGCATTTTGGCTTATTTCTGGTGCCATTACCTTTAACCGTTGTGAATAAGAACAGCACACACACAAACCCAGATAAACCTGTGGCATGATTCCTATCATTCATACACCATTTCTAGCAATCAGAGTTTGGAGGAACTCACCTCTTGGCAGTCTCTTTTAGCATAAATACATTTCACCTGATACAATTGGCCTGCTTAAATGGTACCCATAAACAATATCAGAAGTTAATTGTGTGAAACAATGTTTGTTATTAACATATGCCTGCTGGCTAGTTCCTCATAGATATCTAACCATAAATTGAAAATCAATAAAGCAAGAAACCAAATTAATTGTTTTTCCTCCCAAATCTTCTCCGTCTTGTCTCTCACTGTCTCTGGGTGATTCTGTAATTCATTCTGCACAGCAAGCGTGCTGTCTTTGAGTTCTTTCTGACAGGTTGCTCCATCTCTCATCTTTGAGATCCCTGCTCCTGCTAAAACTTGACAGGTTTTCCTTTTCACTTTTAGTTTTTAACCATCCAGTTCTATTAAAATACTTATTCATTCTCATATTGTCTTGAGAATTGATGTAATGTTATTTTACATGGTCTGAGGCCTTCATTTCCCCAGCACAACCATGAATAACACGCTAGTCCTTCTGCTGCTCACTTCAGTTTTCTTTCCTCTCATTTTGATCACCTGTTCCTTTTGCTTTATATTGGTTCTTCTTCACTAGATTAAGCTTAAGCTTCTTTTATTTGTTTTTCAGTGTCTTCGTGATCTGTGTCTCTGTGCCCCACAACTCTGCTTTCTCTTCACACACCTTCTCTGTCTCTCTGTGATTCAGTTTTGTTTCAAACCTCATCTCTCATACATCATTCCTTGGATTTGTTCTACGTATCTTGCGGCATAATCTGCTGGTCGACCACCAACACGACTGGCTTTTCCCATCATTTTATTTAAGACATTATTGGATCTATTCAGTATTGCTTTCCCTTTCTGATTTTTCTTCGAAGGTCACAAACACCCAATTCACATTTAGTACATTAGCCCTTATCCTTCTGATTTCTTTTCCTTGTGTGCTGTGTTTTACCAGATTGTAAGACTGCAGATAATAATAATAATAATAATAATAATAATAATAATAATAATAATAATAATAATAATAATTTATTTATACCCCGCCCATCTGGCTGAGTTTCCCCAGCCACTCTGGGCGGCTCCCAATCAGTGTTAAAAACAGTACAGCATTACATATTAAAAACTTCCCTGAACAGGGCTGCCTTAAGATGTCTTCTGAATGTCAGGTAATTATTTATCTCTTTGACATCTGATGGGAGGGCGTTCCACAGGGTGGGCACCACTACTGAGAAATCCCTCCAGCCACTCTGGGCTGCTTCCAACAAAACACTAAAATACAATAACCTATTAAACATTAAAAGCTTCCCTAAACAGGGCTGCCTTCAGATGTCTTCTAAAAGTCTGGTAGTTATTTTTCTCTTTGACGTCTGGTGGGAGGGCGTTCCACAGGGTGGGCACCACTACTGAGAAATCCCTCTGCCTGGTTCCCTGTAACTTGGCTTCTCGCAGCGAGGGAACTGCCAGAAGGCCCTCGGCGCTGGACCTGAGTATCGATGGAGGTGGAGACGCTCCTTCAGGTATACTAGACCGAGGCTGTTTAGGGCTTTAAAGGCCAGCATAAGCAAATAAGGTGAAGCTAGGCTTTCCCTCCATGAATAGAATGACTCCTTCTGATTGTGGAGAATTGGGATCCAGACAAGGCTCCCCACTGAGGGAAGGGAGCCTACATTTTTCCTGTAGAAAAACCACTCACGGATTAAAATTGCAGCTAGTTCTGTTTGCATTCCTCTAATACTTTACCTGTATGAAGAAGAAGAGTTTGGATTTGATATCCCACCTTTCACTCCCTTTTAAGGAGTCTCAGAGTGGCTAACATTCTCCTTTCCCTTCCTCCCCCACAACAAACACTCTGTGAGGTGAGTGGGGCTGAGAGACTTCAAAGAAGTGTGACTAGCCCAAGGTCACCCAGCAGCTAAATGTGGAGGAGCGGAGACGTGAACCCGGTTCCCCAGATTACGAGACTACCGCTCTTAACCACTACACCACACTCGCTCCACACTGGATATTTCCATGATTGTGATCGCAGTGCAGCATGTGTTTTGTCTTCTTCAAATCCTCTCTTGAAAAATTCTGTTCAAAACTAGATTATAGGAGATGCTTTAGCATGAAAGGAGTAAAATGTGCAACTTCAGATAAATTGGAGGCTTAACATATCACAAAAATGTAGATATCACAAAAATCATCATTTGCAATTACATACAGCCTAACACAATATAAAAGGGTGGTTGATGGCTGAAATACAGTTAATTTCAGTTTCCCTGCCCAAATTATTGGAGAAAGATTTTAAATTGCCAAAGCTGTTTTGTGTGTCTTTATGCATCAAGCCTAAAAATTCCTTTGATTACGGTCCTTGAGTTCAGATTCATACTGTAATTTATGTACAGAAAGCTTTACAACAGAAGCCATTTATGAAGTGTGCAAATTTGCACTTATTTGCATTGACTGGTTTGTCGTTTTGTTACCCATTCATTCTGTCTAGAGAGATCCACTTTGAATCCTTCACAGACAATTTAGGAGTTCATCGTCCTGAATAATTTGGCATAATCTGCAAACTTGATTACCTCACTGTTCACCTCTGATCCCAGATAATTTTCAGACATTAAGTAGCAGCAGTCCCAATACAGAGAGACCCTTGTAGAACTCTGCTGCTTACTTCCCTTGGTTTAATGCACTTAAATTGGTTGTGGGTGTAGCAGTCAGGTGTGTGCATCTGTGCTTAATACAGAATACAAACTGAATGTGCACGCATACACATATACAGATCATTTGGGGGCATTCATTTGTTTATACCTAATTCTGAAAGTCCTCCTCCTCAAGATCAGTTACATATTTGTCTGCAACATACATTAAGGCTGCAATCCTATGACCGAGGAGGAAGCTCCATTGGACTTACTTCTGAGTAGACACCTATAGAATTATGCTGTAAAACAGCCTTCCCCAGGACCTGTTGCTCTCTGGATATTTTGGATTACAACTCTCTTCAACTTTGACCATGTTCATGCTAGCCAGAGCTAATGGCAGCTGTCCTCTTAAACAACTGGAGAGTGACAAGTCAGGGAGGGCTACATTAAAAGCTGATTTTGAAGTGTTCCTTATTGCTCTTTAGACTATTTAACTTCCAAATGTGTGCACTCAAGGATCATCTTGTTTTAAGCTTTTCCGGTATCTTGGAATTCATTTGGGCACCAATGTAATGCATATACAACTGGATCCCACGACAGAAGTGCTGTTTAGTTCTTACTAACATTTTTGACACATCCTGTCAAGGAACTGCCATCGGCTCAGGGGCAAGAGGGGGAAAGCCGGATGGATTACAGAGAGCCCCCAAAGATCGTGGGAAGCAGCACCTTCTCAGCGAAGGAGAGTAACCACGCCTCCAGTGGAGAGGAGCTTCAGGGCTCGGAGGAGGCAAGGCGGTGCCAGGACACCTTGCCTGGGCCAAGCAGTGAGGAGAGAGGTCCTTCATTGCCCAACCCTCCCTGTGCTGTTGGGTTCTGTGCCAAGAGGGGAGGCGCAGATTGGGCGTCAAGAAACTACTCTGCTGGGGAAGGTTTAAGGACCGCCCACTCACAGATTCTGCCAGTGAATGAGCGAGCCACGGAATAGTGGCACTCTGCATGGTGAAGGGTTTTTGGCACCAATAACGAGGCTTTACAGCCGACCAGGGAGGCATTTGCCTGATTGCTCTCAAGTAACCCCCTGATATCCTTACACATCCCATTTCACAAGGACCTTGTTGTTGTTGTTTTCTTTGTCCGTATTCCGGCTCAGTCTACAATAACTATGCCTTTTCTCTACATACAGGCAGGTCTGCAGAAGTACAGTGGTGCCTCGCAAGACGAAAAGGATCCGTTCTGTGATTCTCTTCGTCTAGCGATTTTTTTGTCTTGCGAAGCAAGCCCATTGAAGGATTAGCGGATTAGCGCTATTAGCGGCTTTTAGCGGCTTTTAGTGGCTTTTAGCGGCTTTTCTGCTGATCAGATCAGCTGATAAGCGGCTTAGCGGCTTAGAAAAAGGGGGGGGGAAGGAAAAAAAACCAGCAGGAACTTGCAAGACATTTTCGTCTTGCGAAGCAAGCCCATAGGAAATTCGTTTTGCGAAGCACCTCCAAAACGGAAAACTCTTTCATCTAGCAAGTTTTCCGTCTTGTGAGGCATTCGTCTTGCAGGGCACCACTGTACTGCATGAAACGCACTGCTGCTAATTTGTCAAGGTCATTCTGGACCTTGCTCCGACTTATATTACTACGTACTCCATAGGCTATTGCACCGCCTAGTCATGCATATGATGGATCTGGGCCATCCGTCAAAATTAATCACTTTCTTCATTATGCAAATCATTAAGGATCGGATTGTTAAGGGGATGCACTGCATCCATCCTTCTCATCACAGTGAGGCATGGCAAGGGAGGTGTCAGAGTTAACAGGATGAGCCTGAAAATCTTCAAGAGATGAAGTAAAAAATTATTCCCGCAAACCATTAGCAAGAACACGTAAACATGATACTTCTAGTTTAAAACATATTCTGCATGCGAAATTGTTGTTGCCCGGCCAGGAAAAAACACACCATATCAATAGTATTTTTTCTGTTAGGTTCCACCAGTATAGCAAGCCAAGATTAATTGAAGTTGCCAGCAAGTTTTGTCTAAAATGAGTTCTAAGGTGAAATTGAAGGATCCTGCTCCGTGGGAACACAGGGAGGGGTCAAAGCTCGGAGCAGGAATGCATGATTTGCGTGTAGACCTTGTCAAGTTCAAAGACTAGCTGGAAACGCTCAGGTAGCATGGCTAGGAAGGACCTTTACTGGAGTCCTTGGGAACCTTCTGCCAATCACCGTAGACAGCGCTGAGCTACACGATCTGACAGCATATGACAAGTTAATATACACATACACACACTTTCAGTAGGAATGTCAAAGCAAGTTAAATTGAATGTGGATTAGACTGGCAAGGATTCTTGATGGGTGGGTTGCTCACTGCTATCCCACCATTCCTTCTAGGTGTCATACATGGAGCTATATGTAACTTTATCCTTGTAATCATCCTGAGAGGTTGGGAGATAGGGGCCTCCCTAAACTAACCCAGTGAATTACATGGTGAAGCAGAGCATTCAACCGAGGTCAGTTCATTTCAAGTCCAATATTCTGGTGTTATTTCCCTCAAGGAACCATAGGACTTGGGGAAAGGGTCTGGCAGGAAGGTCTGGGTACTGGTGGTGCAGGATCTGAGCTCCTGTCAAGCCATGCCCAATGCAATGGGTACTGGACCAACTCAAAATGAGGTTGGGCTTTCTAACTGAGAAGGATCCTCATTTTGAGCTCTTTTCCAATGCATTGCCCCACCATAATGAGAATTGATATGAGTCTAACCCTATTTGCCAGATTCCTAAACTAAATTAACAAGTGGCTCCTATCTGAATCGGGGGGGGGGGGCAGCAACGTGAAGATTTGTGCTTATTGCCAGGCAGATAAAGACTGGCAAAGAATGAGCAATCGGAGGCATATGGACAATACCCAAACCGTTAATTAGTTGGCAACATATTCCCCAAGAGTGGAAGACCACACTGTAAAATATTCAGTTCGTATTTTGTATATGCTGTTTTTCACTTTAGTGTATGCAAATAACATTTGTGCTGCAAAATATATATCCAGCTAAGGATACTCAGCAGATGATGCCCATTGATGCTACAGAAAGGGGCAGGCATTTTAAATGCTGCAAATTAATTTATGCAGTGGTCTATTTCTATTTTGCCTTGCCAGGTATTATAGTAGTACCTTGGTTCTCAAACTTTATCCATTCCGGAAGTCCGTTCCAAAACCAAAGTGTTCCAAAACCAAGGCATGCTTTTCCATAGAAAGTAATGCAAAATGGATTAATCCATTCCAAACTTTTTTTAAAAAAACCCCTAAAATAGGAATTTAACATGAATTTTACTATCTAACAAGACCATTGATAAAATGAAAGCAATAATCAATGTACTGTAGTATAAAATAAATAAGACAGTATAGTAGATGATAAAAATTATTATTATTTTCTTACCTGCACTGATGATAGTCATTGTTTGGATGGGGGGCTTTTAGCCATTTCTGCATTCACATAATCAATCAATCAATCAATCAACCAATCAGTAGCTGAACCGGGCTCCACACAGTCACAAAAACGAATTATCTGGAAAAGCCTCAAAAACAAAACGCAAAATAAATAGCAAAAACAAAAGCACCAAACTTAATCCATTCTGGAAATCTGTTTGACTTCCGAAATGTTTGAAAACCTAGGCACAGCTTCTGATTGGTGCAGGTGCCCCAGAAACAATAGCTAACAGCCACATCGGACGTTTGGCTTCCGAAAAATGTTCAAAAACGGGAACACTTATTTTCGGGTTTTCGGCGTTTGAAAACCAAGGTACCACTGTATACTACTTCCAAGCACATGTGTATGTTACATGTTTCATATCATAGGACTGTAGAGTGGGGATCCATGATTTTTTGCCATTCTTCACCAATATTTTTTCACAGGACACAATGGAAATGACCAAGCTTGCAACTTAAAAAAGAAAAACAAAAAAACCCCTGTGCCTTGACTCAACTGCACTTGTGCCCAGAGCTCTTATCAGATCATTGGCATTCAGAATGGGGGGAGCCCACTTCTCTTCCTCCCCATAATATCACAGTTGCTCTAACCAGGGCTATGTACACAAAGTTCCAGTTGCTACATACTCACAACCTTCACATGCAACATCCACAACTGCACATAGCTCTACACCTAGCAATTAGGTTTATTTGCATTAGGTCTATTAGGTAGGTAAGTAGGTAAATAGGCAGACCCTTACTGAGGCTGGAACATTTATGTTCCTGTAGGTCTATGATTCTCCTGATAAAGAAGAATGAGGGGATCAGGCTTAATGCTGAGAATAACATTACTATTCTGTAGAAGTCTGCAAACACCAACTCCATGGTGTAATGCTGGAAAATGTCAATCACTTCTCCTACCTGGGCAGTTGTCTATCCACAAGAACCGACATTGATGCCAAAATCCAACATCGCCTGAGCTCTGTGAGTGCAGCTTTCTGCCAATTGAAGTGCAGAGTAACAGGAGCAGAGTGTTTGAGGACCAGGACACCAAAATGCTTGTATACAAAGCTATTGTACTACCAAACTTACTGTATGCTTGTGAAACATGGACCACTTTTAAACACCATCTCCAACTCCTTGAAAGATTCCATCAACAGTGTCTCCGAAATTTTTTTACACATCACTTGGGAAGACAGGCGAGCTAATGCCAGTGTCCTGGAAAAAGCAAAGATTGACAGTGTTGAAGCGATGATTCTTCAACATCAACCTTGTTGAACTGGTCATGTTGTGTAGATGCCTAATTATCATCTTCCAAAGCAACTACTCTATTCCGAACTTAAAAATGGAAAATGTAACTCCAGTGGTCAACAAAAGAGGTTTAAATACTCTCTCAAGGCAAATCTTTAAAAACATAGTATAAACACCAACAACTGGGAAACACTGGCCTGCGAGCGCTCCAACTGGAGAACAGCCTTTACCAAAGATGCCATGGGCTTTGAAGATGCTCAAACTCAGGATGAAAGGGAGAAACATGCTAAGAGGAAGGCACATTTGGCAAACCTTCACTGTGATCAACTCCTGCCTGGAAACCTATGTCCCCACTGTGGAAGGACGTGTGGATCCAGAATTGGCCTCCACAGTCACTTACGGACTCACTGTTCAAACTGTGTTTACAGAAGACAATCTTACTCAGCTTCAAGTGATCACCAAAGAAGAAGAAGAAGAAAGACTTGAAGGTAACTTCCATTGAGCTCACTGTAAGTATAGGATTCCAAACGGTTTTATTTAAATTGACCATAGTGACCTCATAAGCAAACACAAATGTTGGTGATGCTTTGGAATAATGTCATGCATATAAGAGACAGTACATGTGTACAGTCTCTCTCAACTGTTTCCTCTCCAGCAGTCCTCTACTGAACGTCCTCACTTCTTCCAGTTGGAGAACAGCCTTTACACTTCTTCTTTTCAATCCCACAAAGCCGAGAAAGCTTTAGAGCTATGGCAGTAGGATCACTGGTAACTACTACAGGGAAAGGGGTATGTCTATAGATATTGTTATAGGTTTCGGTGGGGAGCAAGAATCTGAGTAAATTCATACATTCTTGAATTTAGCAAGGGCTGGGAATAACACCGGCTAACTTCCTCACCCAACCTGGTGACAGAAATCATATATCAAACAGATGAAAAGCTCTTCAATCTGAGCAGGCTGAAAGCAAAGAGTAAGGTTATCATAACTTCCATCATAGACATTCAGTATGCTGATGACAACGTAGTGTGTGCACGCTCAGAGGATGACCTACAAACCATCCTAAATATCTTCCAGAAGCTTACGAAAAGCTTGGCCTGTCGCACAACATCCAAAAAGCAAAGTGCTGCACCAACAAGTACAAAATAACCCCTCTGCAGTTCCACAAATCTAACTCAGTGGTGTAACATTGGAAAATGTCAATCACTTCTCCTACCTATGCAGTTATCTTTCCACAAGGGTCAACACTGATGCCAAAATCCAGCATCGCCTGAGCTCTGCGAGTGCAGCTTTCTCCTGATTGAAGTGCAGAGTGTTTGAGGACCCTGGACATTCTCAGGGAAACCAAAATGCTTGTTTACAAAGCTATTGTGCTACCAACCTTACTGTATGCTTATGAAACATGGGCCACTTACAAACGCCATCTCCAACTTCTCGAAAGATTCCATCAACAGTGTCTCCAAAAAAATCTTACACATCACTTGGGAAGACAGGCAAACTAATATCAGTGTACTGGATGAAGCAAAGACCACCAGTGTTGAAGCAATGATTCTTCAACATCAACTTCATTGGACTGGTCATGTTGTGTGGATGCCTGATTATTGTCTCCCAAAGCAACTACTCTATTCCGAACTTAAAAATGGAAAGCGTAATGCTGGTGGTCAACAAAAGAGGTTTAAAGACTATCTCAAGACAAATCTTTAAAAATGTAGTATAAACACCAACAACTGGGGAACACTGGCCTGCAAGAGCTCCAGTTGGAGAACAGCCTTTACCAAAGGTGCCATGGACTTTGAAGACACTTGAACTCATAACGCAAGGGAGAACCATGCTAAGAGGAAGGCACGCTTGGCAAATCCACACCGTGATCAACTCCCGTCCAAAAACAAATGTCCCCACTGTGGAAGGACGTGTGGATCCAGAATTGGCCTCCACAGTCATTTACGGACTCATTGTTAAAACCGTGTTTATGGAAGACAATCATCCTCGGCTATGAGTGATCACCAGAGAAGAAGAAGAAGATGGCTCCATTTCTCAGAGGACTGTTCTGGCTGCCAGAAAGCATCGTGAAAGGCAATCATTTTGCTAAGTTTCTGTTGATGGTACTGCAACTCCAGTGAAAAAGATTACAGTCCATTTCATTTCAATTGTATTGCTTTGCAATGAGGTGGCATCTGTGACACCTGTGAAATTGACCATTGGACTGACCCTTTGCTTTGCTTTTCTGTCAGCCCAGCCTCTTATTTTCTTTGCATTAAGATAAAAAATAAACAGTGTTTGGAGGCAACAAATGACACTGCTCTGCACTTTTCCTAGCTGCACTTGTAAGAAGCAGAGGCATCATTAAAGGCAATGGGAACTTATCACTATGAGCGAATTTGTTGCTCTCGAATCCATTAATGCACAGGTAAATGCAGACTCTTGATAGTCTGGGATATTACAAGGTTCCACAAAGAGCATGCTAAACCAACCAAAGAGTTTGTTTTCTTTCTATGCTTATTATTAGAAACAATTACAGAAGACATATTATTCTGTTTATTTCAACCTGAGGTTACTGAAGGAAGAAATGAACCCTTTCCAAAAGTCAGCATAAATGAGGCAACTTACTTACATTTGAGATAAAACCAGCATTGGCTCATTGATGTCTTGGTTAATTTGCCTGTTGTAATTCAACATAGGAATAGCACCAGTGGCAGAGCAAGACGCCAACCGAGTGAAGTGGCAGCACTATTGTAAGAGCTCTAGGACGATGACTCTTTGTTCCACAAATTTGTGTTTTGGAAAACAAACTGAAAACCAAAGCTGTAAATCCAGCAACCAACCCCCTCAGCATGCAAGGAGCAGCATATCACTTGCCTACCTGCTCCCAGGTAATGTCTCTTCCTGCTCCCTGCATCTTACATCACAATGCCAAGGTTCCAGTCTCCATGGGGACAACTATGATTTATGTTTTGAATATGTGGTATCACAGCTGCAGCTCTTGAACTGTAACTCCCTACAGTGCACTTTGACTCAAAGTTTCCTGATGCCAGTGAGTTATTGTGCATTGTCCATTGCAGAATAAATTGGACTGAGCTTACGGAGAAGTTGATGGACTCTCAAGCTCCTGTGCCAGAAGCGGAAGGAAGACCTGCCCCACTGGGTATGTGAAGAAGAGAGTCTGGCAATGGGGGATCAGAGGCATGGAGAGAAGGCAGAAAACACTATGAATTGAAGGTGTTCTGGTGAATGAGGATTAAATAGTGGGAAATGATTTTGTACATGCCTGGGTTTAACAGAGGAAGGTAAAAAGACTGAAAGGAAAGTCAAAGGAAAGCTTAGAGAATATCTGTGGGATACTTGGCAGAGCTGGATGTTAGATTTACAACAGGACAACTTTTATGCCTATTGTGTTTTGCAGACCAAGATTCTTTTTGGCAAGGATGGCCAGTTCTAATTGCTGAGTAACTACTTGTGCCAAAGCAACTAAAGTTGTCAAGAGCTGATTTATAGGATTGGAATTTGGGATCTTTAAGATTACTTTGAGCTGAAATTTCAGTAGCTTTTTGACGAATTATGTTCCCACTTCCAGGAGACACAATTTTCCTGTTGCTCCAGCCGTGCTGGCCCTTCTATATGGTTATTTGACATATTTATACATTGCCTAAAATATTTCAAGGCGACTTCTGCTTCTGCTCAGAAAGCTAATTCACACATACATGTACACAGATCACTTGGTTCCTCGCTGCAACATCTAAATAACATCCGTGAGAGTGAGCCTTGATAGATCTAAAACCACCAGCAGAAGTTTTATAATGTGCTCAGTGTGGTGCTGCCCTTGAAAACAGTTCAGATATTTCAACTAGCATAGAATGCAGAGGTAGGAGTGATGGCAGTTGCTCTGGGTCAGAGTCATACAACACCAGTTCTGAAGGATCTGCACTGGTTGTCTATTTCCAGGCCCAATTCTGTCCTCTCCCCCATGCTTTTTAATATCTATATGAAGCCGCTGGGAGAGATCATCAGGGGGTTTGGACTGGGTGTTCATCAGTATGCAGATGACACCCAGCTCTACCTCTCCTTTAAATCAGAACCAGTGAAGGCGGTGAAGTTCCTGTGTGAGTGCCTGCAGGCGGTTAGAGGATGGATGGCAGCTAACAGATTGAGGTTGAATCCTGACAAGACAGCAGTACTGTTTTGGGGGGACAGGGAGCGGGTTGGTGTGGGGGATTCCCTGGTCTTGAATGGGGTAACTGTGCCCCTGAAGGACCAGGTGTGCAGCCTGGGAGTCATTTTGGACTCACAGCTGTTCATGGAGGCGCAGGTTAACTCTGTGTCCAGGGCAGCTGTCTACCAGCTCCACCTGGTATGTAGGCTAAGACCCTAACTGCCCGCGGACTGTCTTGCCAGAGTGGTGCATGCTCTAGTTATCTCCCGCTTGGACTACTGCAATGCGCTCTACGTGGGGCTACCTTTGAAGGTGACTCGGAAACTGCAACTAATCCAGAATGCGGCAGCTAGACTGGTGACTGGGAGTGGCCGCCGGGACCACATAACACCGGTTCTGAGAGATCTGCATTGGCTCCCAGTACGTTTCCGAGCATGATTCAAAGTGTTGGTGCTGACCTTTAAAGCCCTAAACGGCCTCAGTCCTGTATACCTGAAGGAGCGTCTCCACCCCCATCGTTCAGCCCGGACACTGAGATCCAGTGCCGAGGGCCTTCTGGCAGTTCCCTCATTGCGAGAAGTGAGGCTACAGGGAACCAGACAGAGGGCCTTCTCGGTAGTGGCGCCCGCCCTGTGGAACGCCCTCCCATCAGATGTCAAAGAGATAAATAATTACCTGACATTCAGAAGACATCTTAAGGCAGCCCTGTTCAGGGAAGTTTTTAATATGTAACGCTGTACTGTTTTTAACACTGATTGGGAGCCGCCCAGAGTGGCTGGGGAAACTCAGCCAGATGGGCGGGGTATAAATAATAAATTATTATTATTATTATTATTATTATTATTATTATTACACAAACATATAAAGCCCCCAAAGGACATTGGACCCATATCTTCAGGAACTCTTTCTGACCATGCATTAAGTTTTGCAGGGTTCCAAATCCACTTGTGGTTCCATCATGACATGTAGTTCAACCAGTGGTGGCATGTGAAAGACCTTCACTTCTGGAATGGCCTCCATTCAGAGATGCATCCAACACAGACACTACTTTCTTTTTGTTTTGTTTTTTTAAATAATATTTATTGAGATTTTACAAACATTAAAAAGTTTGAAAGTTTAAGCTTAACAAGTAAAAACAAAGAATGACCCTAAGAAGAAGAAAAAAGAACTACAAAAATACAAAAACAGAACACATGAAAAAATACAAAATAGAAAACAGTCAACGAAAAGAAAAAAAGGAAAAAGATCAATAATTTCATATCTTATACTTCATTTACTAGTTTCCTGACCTCCTCACACCTCCCCTTCTGTATTCCAGTTCAGATATTTAATCCTTACCCTCTATCATTTATCTTTACTCAGTATCTTAACCTATTATAGCCATGTGTTTATAACCATTATCAATCCATATTTACATATTCTTGATAATCTTTTTACCAATACCACTTATTTTCCATCCAACATCATTTTAACATTCTTTAATTTTACAGTATTTCTGCAAATAGTCTTTAAATTTATTCCAGTCTTCTTCCACCGACTCTTCTCCCTGGTCACAGATTCTGCCAGTCATTTCTGCCATTTCCATGTAGTCCATCACTTTCATCTGCCATTCTTCCAGTGTGGGTAGATCCTGTGTCTACTACTTTCTTTTTGTTGATTGGGGAAGATGTGTATCTTCCCCAAGGACTTTTGGAGGGGCTGAGATTTGTCACAAGATGCTGCCAGTTAAGAACATCATCATCATCATTTTTAATTTGTATACCATATTTCTATCTTACAATACTCAAGGTGGTTTACAAGCTGAAGAAACAAAAAATGTACATCTTATAACAATCTAATGCAATACAAAAATGTGATAATAAAACATAACTTTAAAATAAGCAACCTACATCAGAAAAGTAACATTCAACAATCATTAGAATAGTATAAAATAATAATATCAGCATATAAAAGTTAAACAGAAATTCATCCTTAACAGCTGCTATAAATAATTTCTAAACTATAATCAATAAAACAACGGCAAGCCACAGTACATGAAATAATACAGTGGTACCTCGGGTTACAGATGCTTCAGGTTATAGACTCTGCTAACCAGAAATAGTACCTCGGGTTAAGAACTTTGCTTCAGGATGAGAACAGAAATTGTGCTCCAGCGGCGCAGCGGCAGCGGGAGGCCCCATTAGCTATAGCGGTACCTCAGGTTAAGAACAGTTTCAGATTAGGAACGGACCTCCAGAACAAATTAAGTTCTTAACCTGAGGTACCACTGTACAGTAGAAATTTAGAAGCAGAGACTAGAGATTGGAGCAAGGCAGGTGGAAGAGAACCTTGCCTGATGGAGTCTCTCCCCTCACGGTTCTTCCTCCAGGCACATCTTCCTTATGAGGAGTCCCAGGGCCGGGGGGGTGGGGAAAGGCAGGTGGAAGAAGGCCTTGCCTGATGGGGGCAGCGCATAGTCTTCATTGATATCCCTCTTCTCCATGAATTTGTCTAAGTCTCTTTTAAGGCAATCTAAGTTGGTGGCCATCATTGCATCCCGTGATGGTGAGCTCCATATGTGATGTGTGAAGAAGTTGATCTTGAGTATCTAAGGATCTTTCCATTATTCTTTAATTAATAATTATTATGCTATTGTTTTATTGATGTGTTGTTATTGTAATTCTGTCCAGTGATCGGTTGGTGCAGGACAGATTAAGAATACAATAAATTCATTTTTATTTGATTTTAAATTGATTTTTATTGAGTTTTCCATATTTAATTAGATTTCATTACACAAATCTGTAACATAAAGCATTGCTCAAACAGAGCATCAACTTCCTTCCCTCCCTCTTTCTGACTTCCCAAAATCTTTTAGTAAATTCTTCGCATTTCTATAGCCACTTTTTTTACCTTCTTTAAAAAAAAAATCACCTCTTTATATGTAAATCGGTTCCTTATTTTCACATTACAAGGCATTTCAATTCAAACCTACAAACATTTTCAATTTTTTACAATTTTCTTTCATATAAAATATAAATTTGCTCCAGTCCTTCTGAAACAGTTTGTCTCTGGTGGAAATGACGAGCAGAATCCGTGACCAGGGAAGAGATACAGCGCAGGAAGATTGGAAGAAATTTAAAGAGTATTTAAAGAAATATTGTAAAATTAATGAAGGTTAGAAAAATGCTGGATTGGGTATTAAGGGGTTAAAAGCAGTAAGGGATGATTAGAAGAAAATATTTTTTTTAAAAAAAGGTAAAAGTAGGGTAAGGATTTGCTGACAATTGAATTTGAAATTGGAATACAGAAAGGGAAGGTATGAGGAAATCGTGAAAGTAAGCTAAAAGAAAGTAAAAACTGGAGTTATACGTGTGTGTTTTTTTTGTGTGTGTTTGTTAGTATATTATTGTTATGGTGTTGTTATGGTATTGTGGTGATTTGTTAAAACTTCAATAAAAATTTAATTTTTAAAAAAATGAAACAGTTTGTCTCGCCGATTCCGGATCTTCCCCGTCAGCTTTGCCATCTCCACATATTCTACCATTCTACCAAAAAGAAAAAAGAAAAGAAAAAAGAAATACAGTAAATTAATAAGTTAAATTAATCACCTGTCATCTCCTTTAGTGCAATATTTTTCACTGGAATTAATACAAATGCCCACCTTCAGGGCCTCAACTGTACAGAAACAAAGCAAGGGACATTCACGTGTGAACCAGTCAACAGAGACTGCCATAGCTAGAAAATCAGTGATTACTCACCCTTTTATCCAATCTCAGCAGTTTTATACTTGATAAATTTGTAGATAGAGACAATAATTGACTTATTCTGTCTTTCAGAATTATAATAAAACAAATGCTATAAAATATTAGGATCTGAAATATTAGGATCTAAGGGATGCGGGTGGCGCTGTGGGTTAAACCACAGAGCCTAGGACTTGCCGATCAAAAGGTCGGCGGTTCGAATCCCCACGACAGGGTGAGTTCCCGTTGCTCGGTCCCTGCTCCTGCCAACCTAGCAGTTCGAAAGCACATCAAGGTGCAAGTAGATAAATAGGTACCACTCTGGCAGGAAGGTAAACGGTGTTTCCGTGCACTGCTCTGGTTCCCCAGAAGCGGCTTAGTCATGCTGGCCACATGACCTGGAAGCTGTACGCCAGCTCCCTCAGCCAATAAAGCGAGATGAATGCAGCAACCCCAGAGTCGGTCACAATTGGACCTAATGGTCAGGGGTCCCTTTACCTTTAACTCACGGGTGATGGAGCAAGCTTGCTTTCTCCTGCTCTGGAGGGTAGGAGTCTGGTCAGGGGTCCCTTTACCTTTATTAGGATCTGAAACAGTTATGTCACATATGAGTTTTCATGTCCTTGCCCTCCTGGGTTGTAATATAAACAGCACAGAAAATTAAAATAGGAAGGGGGTATTGTTGTTGTTGTTGTTGTTGTTGTTGTTGTTTTTGTTATATGCCACCCATCTGACTGGGTTGCCCCAGGCACTCTGAGAGGCTCCCAACAAAATATTAAAAAAACAATAAAGCATTAACCATTAAAAACTTCATTGTAGAGGGCTGCCTTCAGATGTCTTCTAAAAGTCAGACAGTTATTTATCTGTCTGACATCTGATGGGAGGGCATTCTACAGGGCAGGTGCCACTACCATGAAGGCCCTCTGCCTGGTTCCCTGTATCCTCACTTCTCTCAGTGAGGGAACCGCCAGAAGGCCCTCGGAGCTGGACCTCAGTGTCCGGTCTGGATGATGGAAATGAAGACACTCCTTCAGGTATACATTTATTTAAAAATGCATAATTGTAGAAACATTAATTGGCGTTGCTGCCGTAGGTCCACAACTTCCTTCCCCAAGGAGGCCTTCCTGGTATGAACTTAGTTATCCTTCTGGTGCCACGCAAAGACGTTTCTGTTTACCAAGATTTTAAAAATTATAAAAAATTCTAAGGTTTTGAAAAAAATATTTTTTCTGACTTTTTGTATGTTCTCTTCTTCTTGTCAACCACTCTGGAAGTATTGTTGGAGAGAGAGAGAGAGAGAGAGAGAGAGAGAGAGAGAGAGAGAGAGAGAGTGTTCAACAATAAATTAATAACATAAATAGGAAGGAGTGAAAGGTTTGCCAGTGTTTCTGTCAGTTTGCATTTCTTAGTGCAGAAAGTATTGATCTGATGTGTAGAGATCTTTCGTATTCTACTTAATTCAAGTGGGTTCTGGAAGCTTCTGTATGTGAAAGAAGCAGGAAGCAGGTTCATGATGTTTGGCTTATTCCTTCAGAGAAGCTGAGGGTTCTCTTATCTCTTTCTGTCAAGGTCATGCTGACTATAAAAGTAGGGCCAGAAGGAGCCTGGTTTTCACTCTATCTCTCTTCCTTCTGGTGTGGTGTTCTGCTTAGTGTTAATATTTTAGACTTATTATAAGTTATTGTAAGTTTAAGTTAAGTCTGCTGCAACTGGATTTCTTATGGACAGTGCCAATCCTGGATGTATTGCTCATCTGCCTTCACCAGCATTAAAGCTCTGCTAGATGAAATATTAATTGCCTCTGGTCTGTTTCTTGGGAATCCTGCAACGTGTTTAAGTTTTTACTCTGCTAACTATACATTGGAATTCTGCTCTGGATCACTACTGAGTAGAATTTCAATGACAGTTTCTTCCTCATAAACAGCACTTGGGAGGACATTCCAGAGAGTGGTGTGCAGCTACTCTTTTGGGATGCCGTAAGGTGGGCGCGGGTGGCGCTGTGGGTTAAACCACAGAGCCTAGGGCTTGCCGATCAGAAGGTCGGCAGTTCGAATCCCCGCGACGGGGTGAGCTCCCACTGCTCAGTCCCTGCTCCTGCCAACCTAGCAGTTCGAAAGGACATAAAAATGCAAGTAGATAAATAGGTACCGCTCCAGCGGGAAGGTGAACGGTGTTTCTGTGTGCTGCTCTGGTTTGCCAGAAGCGGCTTAGTCATGCTGGCCACATGACCCGGAAGCTGTATGCCGGCTCCCTCAGCCAATAAAGCGAGATGAGCGCCACATGCCCAGAGTCGGTCACAACTGGACCTAATGGTCAGGGGTCCTTTTACCTTTACCTTTAAGGTGGCATTTGTCAATTGTAGCATGATCACCAAGGCCTCTTCCAGAAGACCTGGAAGATCGACCAGAAATCTGACACACAGCACACATTTTTTTCACATTAGCCACGTGTTAGAGGAGGTGGAACCACGTGACTGGGAGTCACATAGCACAAACAGTATGCATGAGAACTTGTCAGTCAAAGGATTTAATTTCCATTTCAAAGTATACGCTTCCACTCTCCATCGTTACAGTGAAGAAGTTATACTCATCCTACCCTCTAGCCATGCAATTATGCTTCCTCATTTCTTCCGTGAAATGTTATTCACAGCGAACAGAAACATCCAATCCAAAATGCAGACCAAGAGGATATTTGCTGGCCTGCTTAGTGTGCACACACAGAAGGAGGGCACCCATGTTTACCCTGTTCCTCAATACAGAAGCTATTTCTGTCCCTCTCTTTTTTTTCCTCCTCCAAGAAATTTTGGTCTGATATTCCCATTCTAATTTCAACCACTGTAAATAAATCTTTTACATCTCCGTATTTCAAACGACTGTGGGAAATTGAAGGAGCTCTGCCAGTCCAGTTTCTGAAACCTGCACATACAGTATTAATTTCTTTAATTTGTCCTACGAGATGACCTATTTTGATCCTTTTTAATTATTTTTGCTTCCTCCTTGAATTTTTTTTTTTTATGACTTCATGATGTAATCTCAGAATGACGGATACCAAACTCTATTATTTCTCTTGATTAAAAAAAAAAAAAAAGGCAAGGCAATAACCGAGCTGACCCTGACTTTCAATCAGGATTATCACACCATGCTTATTTTCTACTCATCCGCCATAGCTGAGATAATGGGGGAAATGTCCCTTTCTATATTGCCAAGTTCTGAAAGAAAGAAAAAAGGAAGACAATCTGCTCAACATTTGGGGTTGGACTATTGGCCAGTTATGCTGAAAGGGGGAAAAACAAGTACAGCTGCATTGCAAACACCAATTCAATTAAGTCAGGCTTGTGGGGCTCTCAATTCCTTAAAAAATACAGTGGTACCTTGGTTCTCAAACTTAATCCGTTCCACAAGTCCGTTCCAAAACCAAGGTGCGCTTTCCCATAGACAGTAATGCAAAATGGATTAATCCGTTCCAGACTTTTAAAAACAACCCCTAAAATAGCAATTTAACATGAATTTTACTATCTAGTGAGACCACTGATCCATAAAATGAAAGCAATAATTAATGAAATGTACTATAAAATAAATAAGACAGTATTGTAGCTGAACTGGGTTCCACACAGTGACAAAAACAAATTAACCAAAAAAGCCTCATGTCAGGGGATGATTAGCTGCTTGTGCTTAAAATTGTGCCCCTTCAGAGTTTGTGCGGCCCCACAAACCTCTGTGTGTGACAGAGCTCCTCAGACATGTCTGCTCTAGTCACTAGTAGAGTCTGACAGTGGCTGCCTGCGGAAGCGCTTCCAGCAAAGAAGTTCCTTAACGGAAACGCGTCTCCTGGACTCACGACGTGGCAGCTTCCGGCGAAGCATGGGTCTCCCTGCAGTTGCTTCTGACACCTCCCCGCTATTTTCGCTGGATGTGTCTCTCACTCCTTTCTCTCCCCTGCTGTTTCCTGCCTGGGCTGCTGCGTCTCTCTCAGCATTGCTGAGATCCTCCTCCAGAGACCCCTCGCTCCCCCTCCTTGTCCCTGCTTTGGCTGCTGACTCTCTCCCAGTCTCTGGGAGCCCTACCAACTCCCTTTCCTCTGATGTCAGTTCCCTGACATCCACCTCCCCTCCAGGGCCCCCTTCTCCCCCGCCCCTACTCTCTCCTCTGGGCGGTGAGGAGCTGAAACCCCGAAAAGAATCCTCTTCATCTTCAGACGTCTCGAACATTTCCCTCCATCGGTCTTCGTTCCGACTCGCTGAATCCTCCTCCACCTCGGAATCAGAGAACCCCTCCAACTCTTCTTCTTCGTCGGTGGTGGCGAAGTATTCCCTCCGGAACCTCGCCACTGGCTGGGGTTTACGAGGGAATCTCTGATGAAAAGTTTCAATCAAAACCTCGTCATCTACATCCTCTGCCCTGACCCAGGTGTTTTCCGACTCCGGCTCCCCTTCCCACATTACCAAATACTCTACTTGCTCTCCCTTCCACCTGGAATCGAGAATCTCCGCTACATGGTAGCTGTGTTCTTTTTCCTCCATAGCTGGTCCCCTATTGACCCTCCCCTCTCTGTCCCCTTTATACGGTGACAGCAACGACCTGTGGAACACTGGGTGCAACTTCATGTGGTTCGGTAACCGGAGTCTGAAAGCCACTGGGTTGACCTGTTGCGTGACTTCAAATGGGCCCAGCCTTTTGGGTCTTAACTTCTTACAACCTCCTTTGAATGGTAACCCTTGGGTGGACAGCCACACCTGGTCCCCCACCCTAATGCTTTCCCCTTCCCTTCTGGTTTTGTCTGCCTGCCTCTTATATTCCTCCTTCGCCCTGTTTAAATTAAGTTGGAGCTGGCGATGGATCGCTTCCATTTCTTCAACGAACTGTTCTGCAGCTGGAACGCTCCAGTTCTCCCCTTCCCCCCCTGGGAAGGCTCGGGGATGACACCCGTGATTAGCCAAAAAGGGGCTCATCCCCGTGGACACGTTCTCTGCATTGTTGTAGGCAAATTCTGCCAACGCCAGCTTCTCCACCCAATCATTCTCTCTGTCATTCACATAACACCTCAAATATTGCTGGAGGACACCATTAGCTCTTTCCGCCTGCCCGTTGGTTTCTGGATGACGGGCAGTTGAGAAATTCACCTCTACATGCAATAAGCTCATGAGCTTCCTCCAGAACCTGGAAGTAAATTGTTTCCCTCGGTCAGAAACCACCCTCAAGGGGGCGCCATGCAGCCTAAACACATTTTCCACAAACAATTTAGCGGTTTCTTCCGCTGTGACCGCATGTGAGCAGGCTATAAAGTGGGCCATCTTGGTTAACAGGTCTACCACAACCATGATGGCTGTTTTCCCTTTGGACCTGGGCAGATCAGTCATGAAATCTATTGCCACTCCCTCCCATGGCCTTTCCGCACCCTGGTCAAAATATCATCAATCCTGGGCATAGGAAAAGCCGCCGGCTCTGTCACTGCATTTAACCGCCTAAAGTCACATACCAGTCTCGGCTTGTCCGTGTTTTTTTTATCCACAAAAAACACTGGGCTACCCCCCGCTGCCTTGGACTCTCTGATGAAGCCTCTCTTCAGGTTCTTGTCAATGAACGCTCGCAACTCCTGCATTTCCCTGTCTGACATGGCATACAACTTGCCTACAGGAAGCTGTGCTCCAGGGAGTAAATTGATCTGGCAATCAAAGGGCCTATGCGGGGGTAGTTGGTCAGCTTCCTTCTCGCTGAACACGTCGCTGAGATCAGCATACTGTGGTGGCACCTTCCCCTTTCCCATTACTTCAGTCCCTGCCAGGGTGGCTTGGGCCCCTGCTGACCCCTTTTCCCCCCTGCAGTGTTCTAAGCAATGTGCTGAACCGAAGGAAACCACTCTTTGATGCCAGCCCACCAGCGGATCATGTAAGGCTAGCCAGCTCATCCCCAAAATAATGGGAGCGCCTCCCAAGGTGGCCACATTAAACGCTATCAGTTCTGTGTGCCTTGCCACCCTCATTATCATTGGGACGGTCTGCAAGCTAACTCCTCCTCCCAACAGTTCCCTGCCATCGATCGTGGTCACCTGCAGGGGGTTGCTTAAAGGGATAGTCTGTATCTGATGTTCAGCAGCAAACTCCTTGCTCATAAAATTGCAGGAGCTGCCTGAGTCCAACAGCGCCTTTATTTTTAGGGGGTGTCCATTTTGCAGCTCTAGCGACACTTCAATCACTAGAGCAGGTCGAGGAGCTTCTGGCACGGGCACTTTCACTGCTCTTTGGCCTGGCTGCAGTGCCCTGACGGTGGCAACCAGGCGTTGGCTTTTACCTGCTCCGTTTCTCCCTGCTCTCCCCCCTCAACTGCTCCCACCATCCCTTGCCATTCCTTCCTCTGGGGGCATACTCTGGCAAAGTGGCCTGGCTGTTGGCAGAGATAGCATTTCCGGGCTCCCTTTCCCTCCTTCTTCGCCCCCTCACTGGGCTTTGAAACTGCGCGCGCGCGGGCTGTTCCGATTTCCATCGGCTCTGCCGGCGGGAAAGCTGGCTCAGGAATGTCTGGAATGCGTAACTCCTTCCAACGTTCCCCTCTCCCTTCCCGCCTCTCCAAGGCTCTTGCCTCCTGGCGCGCTCCAATGGTCAGCGCAGATTTGGTCAGCTGATCCATAGACACCGCCCTGGGGCTCCTGGACAGCTCGTCTTTCACAGCCGAAGAAAGACCTTCTTCAAATAGCATCTGAATGGGTGCTGCCGATAAATCCCACCCCAATCTGTGAATCAGCATGGTAAATTCAGTCCAGTACTCACGGACAGATCTGCTTCCCTGCTTGCAAGCCATTAGCTGTCTGCGCACCACCCCTTCCTCAATATCGCTGGAAAACATGATATCCATTGCACGAAAGAATTTCATAGTGTCCTTTAGGATATCGTTGTGCGTTGCCATCAGGGGTCGAACCCAGTCCCGCGCCCCCTTCTCAAGATGCCCAATTACGAAAGCAACTCGCGATTCCTCATCAGGGAACTCATCAAACTGCACATTCAGGGCATATTGCATCTCGGTCCTAAAGGCATGGTAATCCTTGGGGTCCCCCCCAAACTTCTGCACCAATCCTGGTACCTTTCTGGGGAACTGAGTGGTTCTCCCCTTTTTGTCAGCATCCTGAGCCCTTCTCTCCTCGAGCCTCGCCGTCTGCAGCGCAAGTTGGACCTCCAGAGCTTGATACCTTTCTTCCAAGCTTGGACCAGCTCCAACCCCTGCCTCTCCGGTTCCGGCTGGGTTGCTCATGATGCTTTCTCCTGCACAGGCAGCGTACAAAGACTGTCAGACTGCTGTCAGGGGATGATTAGCTGCTTGTGCTTAAAATTGTGCCCCTTCAGAGTTTGTGCGGCCCCACAAACCTCTGTGTGTGACAGAGCTCCTCAGACATGTCTGCTCTAGTCACTAGTAGAGTCTGACAGTGGCTGCCTGCGGAAGCGCTTCCAGCAAAGAAGTTCCTTAACGGAAACGCGTCTCCTGGACTCACGACGTGGCAGCTTCCGGCGAAGCATGGGTCTCCCTGCAGTTGCTTCTGACACCTCCCCGCTATTTTCGCTGGATGTGTCTCTCACTCCTTTCTCTCCCCTGCTGTTTCCTGCCTGGGCTGCTGCGTCTCTCTCAGCATTGCTGAGATCCTCCTCCAGAGACCCCTCGCTCCCCCTCCTTGTCCCTGCTTTGGCTGCTGACTCTCTCCCAGTCTCTGGGAGCCCTACCAACTCCCTTTCCTCTGATGTCAGTTCCCTGACACCTCAAAAACAAAAAATGCAAAATAAATAGCAAAAACAAAAGCACCCAACTTAATCCATTCCGGAAGTCCATTTTACTTCCGAAATGTTCAAAAACCAAGGCACAGCTTCTGATTGGTGCAGGCGTCCTGGAAACGATAGCCAACAGCTGCATTGGACTTTCGGCTTCCGAAAAATGTTAAAAAACTGGAACAGTTACTTCCAGGTTTCCGGCGTTTGAGAACCAAGGCGTATGGGAACCAAAGTACCACTGTATCTGAAGAACTGCCCATGTGAATCAGACCAAAGGGATTCTATCCCAACAGCAGCCAACTATTTGTCTCTGATAAATCATAATCTGGGCATAAAAGTAATAGCCTTTCCTGTTTAAAGAAGTGGGATTGAAAATGCAAAGTACCTTCCCATTTCCACTAATTTTCCCCTTCCGCTGATGCCCCCTCCGAAGTCATTCAAGAAAGCCTCCCAACTATTAAGCATGCCTTTCAGGATTTCTCAGGCTCTGCAGTGGGAAGAACTGGGCAGAAAATAAAAGGTAAGGTAAAGGTAAAGGACCCCTGGACGGTTAAGTCCAGTCAAAGGCGACTATGGAATGTGGCACTCATCTCGCTTTCAGGCCAAGGAAGCTGGCGTTTGTCCACAGACAGCTTTCCTGGTCATGTGGCCAGCATGACTAAACCGCTTCTGGTGCAACGGAACACCGTGACGGAAGCCAGAGCTCACAGAAGCAGTGGTGCCTATTTATCTACTTGCACTGGTGTGCTTTCGAACTGCTAGTTTGGCAGGAGCTGGGACATAGCAACAGGAGCTCACCCTGTTGTGGGGATTCGAACCGCCAACCTTCGGATCGGCAAGCCCAAGAAGCTCAGTGGTTTATACCACTCACTGATTGAGCAGAATTCTTCTTACACATTTCTGCATCCAGCCCTACTTGTGTGACTTCTACTGTTTGATAATCTGATTTAGTCTGGGAATTATCCCACCATGGAAGCCCTGATTTTAATCCCAGACCAGCCACTCATTTATTTTAAGGCTACAGAAATGATCTCCTATCTCCCAAAATCATAAACCAAGAACCCAACTTTGCTTCCACTGTAATGAACATGCTCTGAGTCGCCGCCTGAAAATGAATGGATTCCAAGAAGAAACTAGAGGATGAAATGAACAGGATATGCGAAATGAAAAGAGTGGTGTGAAGAAAAGGGCACTCAATCTCATACTAAAATTCACCTTGAGAAAGTTTCCACTTCTGACTAAATTCTTCTACGTATTTGAACATCAGAATTCTGCTTTCCCAGCTACCTGTAAAAATGTTGTAGGTCATTACTATTTCCAGATGGATGACTGACACTTAATTACTATTGAATGCAACCTTCCAGTTGACCTTTTTGAAAGAAAATAGTTGTTGAGATTTCTTGGAAAACCTCCTTGAAGATTAAAGCAAAACGTCTGTTCATCTCCATGGAAGCAATTCAGCCCTTGCAAGCCACAGAATTATATTACTTTCTAAAAAGGGTGAACTTTTCCATGGAACCTACTGTCTCTCGTGTGACATGTTGTCTGTAATTATACAGTGTCTGTTTTCCCGTATTTTTGCACTTAACAATTATCGCCTCAGTATACAATGCGCCAGGACGCAGGTGGCGCTGTGGGTAAAACCTCAGTGTCTAGGGCTTGCCGATTGCATGGTCGGCGGTTCGAATCCCCGTGGCAGGATGAGCTCCCGTCTTCGGTCCCAGTTCCTGCCCACCTAGGAGTTTGAAAGCACCCCTAAGTGCAAGTAGATAAATAGGTACTGCTTTATAGCAGGAAGGTAAACGGCGTTTCCGTGTGCTGCGCTGGTGCTGGCTCGCCAGAGCAGCTTCGTCACGCTGGCCACGTGACCCGGACGTGTCTCCGGACAGCGCTGGCCCCCGGCCTCTTAAGTGAGATGGGCGCACAACCATAGAGTCGGACACGACTGGCCCGTACGGGCAGGGGTACCTTTACCTTTATACAATGAGGCACGAACAGTTCGTACCTCCATCCGAGGAAGTAAATGCTATCGCAGCCAGTGGGGTTTACATTCAAGTAAATGTGCTGACGACTGCTCTGTTAAATTTATAGCCAAAGCCCTGAAACTGTTTACTCTGGAACAGTCACATGACGTGCATGGTAGTAAGAACTGGAAAGAAAGAAAACAAATCCTTCTAGCATTCAGAAAAATATGCTAAATCAAATATGGTGAATGTTGTATGTTTCTAAAGCAAGAGGTCAGCAGTCTTTTGGGACTCATGTGTACATTTCCAAGCCTGAAAAACAGTCCTGGGCAGCACAGTACAACAACAACAACAACAACAACAACAACAACTTTTTATTTGTACCCTGCCCATCTGGTTGGGTTTCCCCAGCCACTCTGGGCGGCTTCCAACCAAGATTTAAAATACATTAAAATGTCACACATTAAAAGCTTTCCTAAACAGGGCTGCCTTCAGATGTCTTCTAAATGTCAGGTAGTTGTTTATCTCTTTGACATCTGATGGAGGGCATTTCACAGGGCAGGCACCACTACCGAGAAGACCCTATGCCTGGTTCCCTATACAAACACATGCTGCACACATATTGCAGCCATTTGCATACATGCTCATACCACACACACACCCCACATGCATACTCACGCTCCCCACACTCCTTAATGAGGTTTGAATAAAATATTTTATTTCGCTTTTTTCTAGACTAATTGGAAAGGGCTTGAAGTTAATCAGCTGCCATATTCAGGAAGATCTCCACAAACACTGTGTAACAATTCTTTTGGAATGAATAGAAGTGTCTGTCCTGCCCCCCCCCCAAAAAAAAAACCTAATTTGAGTGAGGAAGAGGCAGTTGCCAAATGGTCTCAGCTGAGTAATAGAAGGGTTAACCCTTAACCATTGCAGCCCTCAAATACACCCATCCACAATCTCAATTAGAGTTTGTTATTGCAACCAAAAGGCTTTTCTCAAGCCTGGCTGTGGCAGTGGGAGCCATCAGGTCCCTCTTAAGCATATCCGGCGCCATGGTTCAAAGATCCCTCTGACGCCCCCCGTTTCCCAAAGTTGTCGACCTTTTCCCAAGCCTCTGTGAGGATCGCTCTCCACCCACGGAGGCTTGGGAAGGAAGCTGCACGCCCGCCAGCCATATGGTTGACGGGGCACAGCTGGTGGGCATGCAGGGGAAAGGGAGGCCGCCAGCAAAGACGTGCAGCTCCCCCACTCCACGAGGCGCCCCCGAGAGGCCAGCACCCTGGTGCAACGCGCCAGTAAGCCCAATAGGAAAGGCGGCTCTGGGAGCCATCTTCAATGTGGGTGGTCACAACCCTGACTTTAGTTTTCTTGTAACTCACAGCCAGCTGTTCTCTTTGGCAGTATCCTGAGAATGCCCTCATCAGTCTTTTTAGGCCTAATCTTGAGACAGAAGTACCACATCATCTGCGTAAAATAATATAGAGATGGCATTTGTGGCCAGTTTAGGGGCATGATACTCCAGAGATGTTAAACTCTGTACAGTATCATTTATATATAGATTAAGCAATGTGGGAGCTAGGATACAACCTTGCTCAACTCCCTTTGTGGCTGGTAAGGATCCTGTGAGCTTCCCATTTGTAGAACAACACACTTTCAGCACAGTGTTTTTATACAGACATTTAAGCAAGAACAATAATCTTTTATCTATACTTGAAGAGTTCAACTTATCCCGCAACTAGGGAGGAGGAAGGTCATTTTTCCTTTCCCATCTGTGACTTCACTGAAATCATCCATCATCCATTGCAATTAGCCCCTTTCAACACTCTAAGATTACACTGGCTTCATAGACCTGTGGACTTAAAAGCACTGTATTAGCAAATGGGTATGCAGCCCATTCTCTTAAAGCACAAGGCTTGCCCTTAAAGCAGAGGGGGGGGAGCAGGCTTAAGAGTCATGTTGCACACCACCCCAGTCTTCGAACAATGCAAGGCTCCAGGCACTTACTCAGGGTTCGTACTTCCTTTTGGAATGAGGCACAGCAGAGACTGTGGTGTCTTTATGATATATGGCTTATTTACACATATAATCAACCTGAGCCTATGATGGATGGGTTCACAGCATTAACACCCCAAGAAGGCCTTTCTTCCCCCATAGCCACAGCCTTGGATTCAAACATTGCTCCCACTCTCTCGCTTCTAGCTTGCTCCTCGCTTCTGGCTCACATCTCTCCAGCTCTCTGCTCTCAACTGTCTGCCTTTGTCCTTCTAACTATTGCAAGTTGAGGGAAGAAGCCTCAGCCATTTGACTTCCCACGCAAAACTCCTTCCTTTGTTCCAGTGCTATTTTTCTAGAAAAAGAGGTGCCAGAACTCACCATGATCAGCTCCCTTGTTCTCTTATAATGACAGTGGTGCCCACCTGAGAGGTGCTGGAACTAAGTTCCGGAGAGTTCCGGCTGAAAAAAGCCATTTTGTTTTGTTCCATTAATGGCCCATCACCTCAGGAGGAAGCTAGCTTGGCTAGTCCAAGAATGAGATGCAGGCAGACATTAGAAGGGTCTTTGCATACAGCCTACTTCCCCCCCCCAAAAAAAACACCCTCATAACCGTATCATTCTTTATATACCAAGTGGAGATAATAATACAGGAATGAAGCAGAAATGAAGTTGTGTTTATTTTAAATTCACTGATTAAAATGTTCATACCCCACCGCTCACTCAAAGATTACCAAGCCACCTAACAACATTTTTTTAAAAAAATGTAACGCCGTTCTAAATTCCGCAGTAAATTGTGAAACAAATAAAAGCAGAGCAGATAAATCAACACATTAGCAGCAACATTGCAACGTGCTCTCTGAGGGGCTACTCTTGGGCTTGGTCCAGAAGTGCCAGCTGGTGAACAATGCTATAGCTAGACTGTTGGTGGAGGCAGATTGCCACCAGCGAATAACATCCATGCTTAAAAGCATGTGCTGGCTGTCCATATGCTACCAGGACAGATTTAAGGTTCTTGCATTCGTATAGAGGGCTCTTAAAAACGAGGGTCTAGGCTGAGATCTAAAAGGGACGTGGGTGGCGCTGTGGGTAAAACCTCAGTGCCTAGGACTTGCTGATCGTAAGGTCGGCGGTTCGAATCCCCGCGCGGGGTGAGCTCCCGTCGTTCGGTCCCAGCTCCTGTCAACCTAGCAGTTCGAAAGCACCCTTAAGTGCAAGTAGATAAATAGGGAACGCTTTATAGCGGGAAGGTAAACGGCGTTTCCATGTGCTGGCTCACCAGATGCAGCTTCGTCACGCTGGCCACGTGTCTTCGGGTGGCGCCGGCTCCCGGCCTCTTGAGCGAGATGAGCGCGCAACCCTAGAGTCGGTCACGACTGGCCCTGTCGGGCAGGGGTACCTTTAGGCTGAGATCTTCACAGGAGTCTCTGTTGGTGGTCCCCCGTGGCCCAAATTCATGGCTGCACATTCAGTACAGCGAGTTCCATTCAACAAAACTCCATCCCGGTTGAGATTACACAGGCCCCCAACACAAGTACACAGTGGTGTAGCGTGGGGGGTGCCAGGGGTGCCGGCCGCACCGGGCGCAACATCTGGGGGGGGGCGCGCTCGCTGCCTCTGGAGTCGCCGAAGAGCCTCGGGCGCAGGCTGTAGCGGAGCCGCATGTCTCGCGGAACCAACGAGCTGTGCGCGCGTCCGGGCTGAAGGCGCCCGGCAGGCAGCGGCTCTCAGCGCTCACCGCGGAGGACGCGCCAGGCAGCCCCTCCTCACAGCCCCGCCTCCGCCGGTGCTGCTGCAGCTGCTGGGCCGTTGCATTTTCCTCGCCTCTCTGCCCCCCTCCTCCTCCGGGCAAGCGGCGTCGTTTGGGCGGCAGCGGGGGGCACAAATTACTTGCCTTGCCCCGGGTTAGGGGGCGCAAATTACTTGCGTTGCCCCGGGTGCTGACAACTCACGCTACGCCGCTGCATGTACAAGTGTTTACATGAAAGAGCATGCCCTTGTTGATTTGTACCATTCAACCCTTCGTGTACACAGGTTGACAGAGTGTTCACTCATTTAATGTAACATGTGAACACTCCTACTGACTTTGTTGACGAAGGATTTGGTTGTACGATTGTAGATATTCAATTGGTTTTATATACCTCCAAACATTCTGTCCCCAAATATAAATCCATGCCATTATAAAAAAGCGGAAGACAATAAACGTGTCTTAACTGATGGGGATCCAAAATAGCTAAATGTTTTTTAGCATATTAGGACAACCTATAAAAAGGAAATGGGCTGTGTTCGTTAGTTAGTTTAGATTAGATAGATGATAGATAGATAGATAGATAGATAGATAGATAGATAGATAGATAGATGATAGATAGATAGATGATAGAAAATAGATAGAGAGGTGATAGATGATATAGATAGATAGATAGATAGATAGATAGATAGATAGATAGATAGATAGATGGATAGATAGATATCACTGAGAGACTTGATGCACTTACCTTGAAGACTACCGGAATTTTTAAATCATCAGCACATTCTGACCTATTGATCTGCTTTCCAACTGCTGACACCATTTACTACCATGCAGAGCAAAATCAATAAAACAAAAAAAAGATACCTGTTTCTTTACTGACTTGGTTATTTTCCAGCAACTCTAAAGTTAAAACTGATTTTTTAAAAAAATAAATCTGAGGTGGGGGGTTAATTACAATTCCAGTTTTATGGTAGTACATGAGTAATATGGTAAATAATAAATAACTACAACAACCATTGTCTCCCTGCTTATTTAACTTATATGCAGAATTCATCATGTGAAAGGCTGGGCTGGATGAACCCCAAGCCGGAATTAAGATTGCCGGAAGAAATATAAACAACCTCAGATATGCAGATGACACAACCTTGATGGCAGAAAGTGAAGAGGAATTAAAGAACCTTTTAATGAGGGTGAAAGAGGAGAGCGCAAAATATGGTCTGAAGCTCAACATCAAAAAAATGATGATCATGGCCGCTGGGCCCATCACCTCCTGGCAAATAGATGGGGAAGAAATGGAGGCAGTGAGAGATTTTACTTTCTTGGGCTCCATGATCAGTGCAGATGGTGACAGCAGTCACGAAATTAAAAGACGCCTGCTCCTTGGGAGAAAGGCGATGGCAAACCTAGACAACATCTTAAAAAGCAGAGACATCACCTTGCCAACAAAGGTCCGTATAGTAAAAGCCATGGTTTTCCCAGTAGTGATGTATGGAAGTGAGAGCTGGACCATAAAGATGGCTGATCGCCGAAGAATTGATGCTTTTGAATTATGGTGCTGGAGGAGACTCTTGAGAGTCCCATGGACTGCAAGAAGATCAAACCAATCCATTCTGAAGGAAATCAGCCCTGAGTGCTCACTGGAAGGACAGATCGTGAAGCTGAGGCTCCAATACTTTGGCCACCTCATGAGAAGAGAAGACTCCTTGGAAAAGACCCTGATGTTGGGAAAGATGGAGGGCACAAGGAGAAGGGGACGACAGAAAATGAGATGGTTGGATGGTGTTCTTGAAGCTACTAGCATGAGTTTGATCAAACTGCGGGAGGCAGTGGAGGACAGAAGTGCCTGGCGTGCTCTGGTCCATGGGGTCACGAAGAGTCGGACACGACTAAACGACTAAACAACAACAACAACAACACAACAACCATATTCGCCTAAGAAAAGCAGACTGACAGTTCATGTTCCCAGAAACTGGGATACATCTTCAAGATTTCCATAATTTCATTTGGGTAAAGTATATAATTACATGGGACGCGGGTGGTGCTGTGGGTTAAACCACAGAGCCTAGGACTTGCTGATCAGAAGGTCGGCAATTCGAATCCCTGTGACGGGGTGAGCTCCCGTTGCTCAGTCCCTGCTCCTGCCAACCTAGCAGTTCGAAAGCACGTCAAGGTGCAAGTAGCTAAATAGGTACCACTCTGGCGGGAAGGTAAACGGTGTTTCCATGCGCTGCTCTGGTTCACCAGAAGCAGCTCAGTCATGCTGGCCACATGATCCGGAAGCTGTACACCGGCTCCCTCGGCCAATAAAGAAAGATGAGCGCCGCAACCCCACAGTCGGTCATGACTGGACCTAATGGTCAGGGGTCCCTTTACCTTTACCTTTTTTATATAGTTACATGTACATGTACATGCATATTCATATTTATGCTTATGCTTATATTTATATTTATATGTCTAAAGGTTACCTCAGTGTTACAGACAACTCAACTCTCGCATACATTTCACAGAGCGATCCTGTCTTTGAGCGATGGGGTTGTAGATAGGATAGCTCTATCTCTAGCCCCATCAGGTACAGAGTTGGGGTTGGGGATTACAAAGGCACAGCAATACCCTTCCTCTGACCGGAAGCTAGCAATCACCAATTGAAATCTTTATGCCAGGGTTGCCAGTGTAGTATCTGTGAACACAAGGAAGCCAATGTGGACTTTCCCTGGTGCTCACAGAGCCTTTGACCCCCCCTTTTGTCATGAAGTAGTACAGATGGTTACCTTCCCGCTCCCTCCCAAAAGGTGAACAGAACTGGTTTCCAGGCCCTTGATCATCTTGGTTGCCCTCTTCCACACACGTTCCAGCTTCTCAACATCCTTTTTAAATTGTGGTGCCCAGAACTGGGCACAGGTGTGGTCTGACTAAGGCAAAATAAAGTGGTAGTGTTGTCAGTTTGAATTTCTTAGTGCAGAAAGTATGGATCTGATCCTATTCTAATTATTTCAAGAGGGTTCTGAAAGTTTCTGGAAGCTTCTCTGCGTGAAAGAAACTTCATTTACTGTATTTTTTGCACCATAACACTCACTTTTTTCCTCCTAGAAAGTAAGGGGAAATGTCTGTGCGTGTTATGGAGCGAATGCCTGCAGGTGGTGGTGGGGGGGGGATCTGCTGCAGTTGTGAGCAGAGGATCCATGGTTCCCCTTCCTTCCCTCCGTGGTTACAAAGCATGGATCCACGTGGATCCTCAGGATTTTTGCATTGGGCTACTCCAAACTCACTGTCAGATCACATGTCTGTGGCCACAGCATGAACCACAAAAATCATATATCCACTATTTCGTTTAGAATATTTTTTTTCTTGTTTTCCTCCTCTAAAAACTATGTGCGTGTTATGGTCTGGTGCGTGTTATAGAGCGAAAAATACGGTATATGTTTGGGTTATTCCTTCAGAGAAGCTGAGTGCAACTGACTTAAACCGGTTCTCTTATGTCCTTCTGTCAAGGTCATGCTGACTATAATACTCAGGCAAGAAGGAGCCTGGCTTTCACTTTCTCTCCCTATCTCTTTTGCTACTGATGTGGTGTTCTGTACATAGGATGCTTAGTGTCAAGGTTTTATAAGTTATTGTAAGTTTAAGTTACCGTAAGTCTGCTGCAACTTTGATTTCTTATGGCCAATCCTGAATGTACTGGATTTGTGATCATTATGCTCATTTGCCTTCAGTAGCAGTAAAGCTCTGCTGGTTGAAATTTTAATTGCCTCTTGTCTATTTTTTTGGGAATCCTGCAACGTGTTTAAGTTGCTACTCTGCTAACTATACATTGGAATCTACTCTGGACCAATATGGAGTGGAATTCCATGACAAGTATAACTTCCCTTGATCGGGACACTAGTCTTCTGTTCATGTGTCCTAGAATAGCATTCACCTAGAAATAGCATTCACTTATTTTGCTGCTGCATCACACTGTTGGCTCATGTTCAGCACGTGGCCTACTAAGACTCCTAGATCCTTTTTACATGTACTTCTGGCAACCCAAATGTCCCCCATCTTATGTTTATTCATCTGTTTCTTCCTACCTAACCACAGAGCCTAGGACTTGCCGATCAGAAGGTCGGCAGTTCGAACCCCTGCGACAGGGTGAGCTCCCGTTGCTCAGTCCCTGCTCCTGCCAACCTAGCAGTTCGAAAGCACGTCAAAGTACAAGTAGATAAATAGGTACCACTCCGGTGGGAAGGTAAACGACATTTTCATGCGCTGCTCTGGTTCACCAGAAGCGGCTTAGTCATGCTGGCCACATGACCCGGAAGCTGTACTGACCTCACATTAATTACACATTGTGTGAAGGTAAGTGTGTGAAGCTACAGCATTCCTACTATCAGCTTAAGTGACACATTCACTCTCTCCCTCACACACACACACACACACACACACACACACAGAGGGAGAGGGAGAGAGAGAGAGAGTAGAGCCCCTCCGAGCCAAAGGCCCAAAGGCAGAAAGCCCAGCCAGCAGCCAAACGAAGCCTCAAGCGGTGGTTCCCACAGTGCAGCAACCCGGCAAAGGGATACAGCAGCAAGGAAACCACCACACCGTCCCCTCTCCGCTGGGAAGCGCTGAGCAAAGGCGAGTCCCCAGGCAACGCGGCCGATTTGATCGGCACAAGGCATGCAAGCTCCACCCCCCCAGTCGTTCTCAGACTCCTTACTGGGCAGCCGAGCAACGCAGTTGAGGAGCCTCCCTGGCAGGCCGGGAGCCGGCAGGGAGAGGAGCTGCTTCCTTTGAAATCTGGGAAATTTACGGGATATCAACAATCCGGAATAGCAGCGGGAAACGGCACTGGAATAAGGGAGTTTCCTGCCAAATAAGGGAAGGTTGACAGCTATGCAAAAGGGAGATCCTGCAAATGATATGGGAGCTGTTTGAACTCAGCTCTGTTTGAACAATCTTTTCTTGACAAAGAACATTAATATATCAGGACAATGTTTAGATCTAGGCTTTCCTTGTCTCAGACAAGCTCGTTCAACATGTGAAGGGGGTTATATTCACATGTTTTATCCCCTGCAACCCATCAACCAGTAAGTACATCACATGAGGCTGCTGTTTCTGCTCCTTAACTCTCATAGCCTTCTTCTAGAACAATGTGTCCCCAACTTGGGTCTCCAGCAGTTTCTGGACTACATCTCCCATCATCCTTGGGTAGCAGAACCAGTGGTCAGGAATGAAGGGAATTGTAGTCCAAAAACTGCTGGAGACCCAAGTTGGGGACACACTGTTGTAGAATCAACAACAACAGCAACAACTGCAAAGCACAAGATTATGTCCCTGCCTATACAAGGGATTTACCCTATCATTTAATGTGTGCCGCAAACAGATGGAGAATAGGTGAACAAGTGTGTGCCACTCAGTAGAATAAATGGAGAAAATGCCTTCATTATTCCTCTTACCTTTGGCAGGCTATAAACTTTTAAATGCTGTGAAACCAACAGGGTTCCTTTAATTGGGCACAGTACAGTGTTATTTCAAATGTCAGTGGACTGATTGAATCAGCTAGTGGCACTAATAGAGTTAAATTGGTTTCAAAATACCAACAGGAGGCATCTACAGAAAAACACGTCAGCCAAAATATTGGCCAGTTCTACCACACCTGAAACAGGGAGATTCTAGACAGAGGCTTAGGAAGAATCTTAGTAGATCACTATGAAGAAATAAGGGAAGAAAGTCAAGGTCACAGTGAACCATTTCTGTGATGTCTTTATTTAGAGTTTTTCTATAGGCTTGTGCAAAAGCATCAGTTATTGCCCATCCCAGTACTCACCTCATTGGTAGAATTCATCAGCTGCTGTTGCCTTGAAGAGAGAGCACCACACACAGTCCATTGTCTTCATATTCTTTCTCCAGTATACTAGTGTACCAAATACAACTCTGAAATTCAAGATTTACCTTCCTGGTTGTGCATTTAAGGACCAGATGAAATTCTGAATTCTGACTGGTATATTGGGAGTGGCAGGGGCAAATATATAAAGGTAAAGGGACCCCTGACCATTAGGTCCAGTTGTGACCGACTGTGGGGTTGCGGCGCTCATCTCGCTTTATTGCCGAGGGAGCCGGCGTACAGCTTCCGGGTCATGTGGCCAACATGACTAAGGCGCTTCTGACGAACCAGAGCAGTGCACGGAAATGCCGTTCACCTTCCCACCGGAGCGGTACCTATTTATCTACTTGTACTGGTGTGCTTTCAAACTGCTAGGTTGGCAGGAGCAGGGACTGAGCAACGGGAGCTCACCCCGTCGCGGGGATTTGAGCCGCCGACCTTCTGATCGGCAAGTCCTAGGCTCTGTGGTTTAACCCACAGCGCCACCCGCATCCCTGGGCAAATATATAGTGAATCCTAAAAAAGATGAGGGTGGGGTCTCATTTTAGGCCCTTTTATTCTGGCAGAGGTCAGCCAGCTGCAGGAATCAGATTATCCATACCCTCCAACATTTCTCTGATGAAAATAGAAACATCCTATTCCATGATGATGATGATGATGATTACCTTGCCCCTCTGACTGGGTTGCCCCAGCCACTCTTTGTGGCTTCCATCGCATACAAAAATGTAATAAAACTATACAGGGCTGCCTTTGGATGTCTTCTAAAAGTTGTACAGGATGATTTCCTTGGCTTGGCGTCACATAACTCCAAAGCCTCCCACATTTCTCCGATGAAAATAGGGACATCCACAGGAAAAGCAAGACATCCTGGGATCAAATCCAAAACTAAGACATCTGTAAATCTGGGATGTCCTTGGAAAATAGGGACACTTGGAAGGTCTGGAGTTTCTAGACCCTTTTCGGTCTGGTTTCGGAACTGTTTTTTGCAGTGAAACAGCCTTGGTCACTCTAACAGATGTCCTTTGTCAGAAGGGAGGCAGAACTGTGGCCCTGTCCATTTTTACTGATTGCTCAATGGTTTCTAAAGTCATTTTCCTGTGTGTCCTTCTGAAACAACTCAGGGAGTTGGAGATACTGTGTTGCAGCTGTTCCACTCCTACCTGCAGGATTGTTGACAGAAAAAAACACACCAGGAGAGTGTTGTTTCAGCCTATGACTTTTCAATTCTGGGGATTTGAAGCATGGTATCATCAGTATGCTGGTGGCACATAGCTCTGTAAAGGTGTTGGACCAGAAGCAGTGCTGGGCTGGTTGAGGGGCAATAAACTGAATTCTGATAAGACAGAATGGGTGAGAATTTTAAAAGAAATCATTTGACTTCCTCCTGCCAAATCATAAAAGCATTGCAGTAACTCTTACATTAGGAACATTATGCTATTTGCTTTTCTGGTCCATTTATGGTGCTAGATGAGTGGAATTTAAATAGCCTTCCACATTTTTATGAACAGGTGTCATGAATTAATAAATTAATACTTAATTTACTGTGAACCTGTGGGAGAATAAAACAAGTTACCTGAATGTCAAACTTGGAACAAAGTCTACTAATATCATTTGAACTGCTATGTGAATGTACAATGCGTTAAGCCTATATACACATCATATAGCCTCACTGTGGTCAGTTTCCCTATTCATGGGGGCCACTCTGTGCTCCAGGCAGTAAATGTATCTTGTTTTTGAATGGTCAGGCCCCATAATGAAATTAGCACCATGTAGCAGTCAGATCTCATATCCTCCAACTGTTCTCAAGTCCAGGTTTTGTCTTCTTGAAGAGATTTTGGATTTGCCTTAAAAAGAAAAAGATTTGTTAATTGCCACAGGGGGACTTTCAGCAGAATGCAGTGCGCTTCCCTTACACACAGATTTTCTCTCATAAAAACATATGCCTACTCAAATAGTAAATGTTACAGAACATTTTCAAACTGTATCAGCTACTCCAAGTGCAAATAGATCCACTTAGATTTTAAAAGTCCTATTAAACATTCGTATATTCCCAAAGGAAGATGATTACGGTCCGTTTTACTAACACGCCCTGGTTCAGAAGTCAGTGAAGAGAAGGTATTGCAGGGTGTAAAAAAAAAAAAAGCACAAAGCAAGCCAAGCAGTCTTTGACAAAAGGTCCCAGTAAAAAGGGTAAAGGGACCCCTGACAGTTAGGTCCAGTCGCGAACAACTCTGGGGTTGCGCATATTCATCTCACTTTACTGGCCGAGGGAGCCGGCGTACAGCTTCCAGGTCATGTGACCAACATGTGGCGAACCAGAGCAGCACACAGAAACGCTGTTTACCTTCCCACCGGAGCATTACCTATTTATCTACTTTGACATGCTTTCAAACTGCTAGGTTGGCAGGAGCAGGGACTGAATAACGGGAGAATAATTTTAATAAATTGCCATTGTTGTTTGGCTACTTGCAATGTGCCCCTATTTATTCTACATCAAGCCGGATGTTATGAAATTTAACTTCCTTCTGTGCTTTAGCATAGATTGCCATTCCCGGCCATCAAAATAGGATGGCAGATGTAGAGTAAACATTCAAGACTATCCCTAACAATATGCTGTAAGGTGAAACTTTTGTACACACGTTACTAACAGTCTTAAGGCTGCTATTCTATGCCCACAGTGGGACTTACTCCCAAGAAAATGCGTACAGGATTGCACTGTAAAGCTGCTGCTCATCACAATTCTCACTCTTTCTTAGCCTGCAAAATTATGCTAAGAGCTGCTCTAATAGAATATTACTGAGAGATTTCACATTTTAAAAAGTCAAAGAACTCGTAGCTATGTGGTTCCCACAGAAACCACTACACTGTGAATATATATTATGGCATTAAAATTTAACACCATATGGAGCAATCCAAAATATTATCCATGTGAAATGTGGGCAAGTTGCAAGTGCCAAGGGAATGATTAGCTTGAAATCCCTTTACTTCTGTGTAAAAATTGAGTAATGTCCTGACATAAAACGCAGATTTGGGGATATTGTCTGTACATTACTTTTTCTTTCAATACAGTAAGATTTCTCTGCTCCTCTGATATCATCAACCATTTGATCTGAGTAAATGTATGGTGGCAGGAAATTCTAACATTTGGCAGTGCTTGAACTAAGATGGAAAGGTAGAGGTCCCCTTGATATAATCCACAGTACCCGCTCCCTTAATTTTAGCCTAATCATGACCATGGGACCTCCTGAGCTACTGACATTAATCACACAATTTTCTCTTGTGTGCATGGTTTTTTCTTGCAGAAATAGTCTGCACAGGGATCCCAGTCTGGATTAGGAGGAGCTTTGCCCCTTTGCCTTCTAGTGCAAAGATAGGCCCTTGAACCCGTAATTCATATGGGAGAGGGAAGACTTCCAATGGAGCAAATAACATGTTTTATTCCCATGCAAACTGTAGGCATAGTGCTCAGTCCAGCTCTGGACTACAGTATGGTCGGGGGGGCGGAGTGTAATTTACCAACCCACCATCCAGGGTTCCAGGGTATTGCAAGCCACTTTGAGTCTTATTGTACAAAGTGATACAACCTGCAGTGGCTGAATCATCAATCCTTCCATTGTTAAATGTCAGAAATGAGCCAGCTCCAAGCAAAGGTTTGTAGATAGCAGCCAGGAACAGAGAGGCTTTGATGTTAGTCAGACAGTGGAGAGCCGGCAGCTGCAAACTTCTGCTCTTCCTGACCTTGACAGAGAAGCTGATAGTAGCTGAGAGCAGGTTAGAACACAGCCAAAGCTTGCCAGAAGCAAAATCAGGCACGAATAAACTCAGACATAGCCTCTCAGAACTGGAAGAGGTTGGAGCTGATCCAACAAATCTGAGGAGTCAGCGAATGGGAGGGTTGTTAGACAGGAAGCAAAACAAGAGAAGTAAGGGTCGTAAGTTCAATATCTGCTGGAGACGCCGGAAGAAGTCTTCAGAAGAGTCATCTTGAGTGATGGTGACGGAGGCTTTGTTAGAGCCGTCTGGAGCTATCTGTTTGTTTTTGCAATAAATCCTCCTTTTTAGTTAGCTATGCTTACTGTGTTATCAGTCTGGGAACCTGGACTCCTGACATTAAACTACTCTGGGAATTGTAGTTTTCTGAGGGGGATTGGGCTCTCCTAAGAACCCTCATCCCCCTTAGCTAACTACAATGCCCAGGATTCTCTGGGAGAAGCCGCTGAAATTTAAAAGTATACTCTAGGTGGGGGTCTAGGATCCGAAGAAAGGTTAAAATTGCCAATCAGCTGGCACACCCAACTTGCCCCAGATCCAAAGACCCCTGGAACTGGACACCACTATTGCCAAGCCTTTAAGTGGTGTGCATTTGACTGTCATGTGCCAAAATCGATATTATATATAGTAAGGTTGAGCTTTTACAATAAAGAAAATATTACTTACTGGATATATATCCATTTACAAGAAATGTTAATTCCATGTTTGCTATGAGTTGCACCAGTGGAGTTGTTCCTCTTTGACATCCTCCTTTAATAACGAATCCAAACAACCAACACTGATGAGGGACAAAAAGTTATCCATTACTCAGCCCATCTGTGCAAGGTAATTGGCAAACTGTATACCAAGAATTTATCCCCATTTATAGAGGGAAATGAAATAGATAACAGGAAGAAATAAAAGACAGAATGAAGGGGTAGGGTGGGGAATGTAGTAATGCACTGTTGAGAAGAAAAATTGCTGCCATCAGTCTTGCCAGTATATGAGAAACTGAGCTGCAATTCATGAATGTGACAAAACACATCCCCTTTACAAAACAATAAAACATAAAAAGGACAGACAAACAGGGATGCTCGTAAAAGGTGTCTTGCACAACTTCGAACAGGGCAGATTCAAACGCAGAGGTGGATGTGGTCCTTAATTATAAATTTGTCGTTAAACAAGGTCACCCAGGACAGGCAATGTAGAAACATGGGATTTGGGGTTTTGGTTTATGGAAGTGTGAAGATAATGCTGAATTTTGCTTCATTCTTAAAGATGCTCCACCCCCCCCATCCCCCCAAAAATAACTGGCCAGGAGACATATGTGGTTGCAACTGGTCAGGGGAAAAGAGAGCTTTAAGCATATGACTGTATGTCTTTTAATTATGTTGTTGTTCTTTATTACAGTGGTAGCTTGGGTTATATACGCTTCAGGTTACAGATTCCGTTAACCCAGAAATAGTGCTTCAGGTTAAGAACTTTGCTTCAGGATGAGAACAGAAATCGTGCTCTGGCGGCGCGGCAGCAGCAGGAGGCCCCATTAGCTAAAGTGGTGCTTCAGGTTAAGAACAGTTTCAGGTTAAGTACGGACCTCCGGAACGAATTAAGTACTTAACCTGAGGTACCACTGTACTCAGTTTCCACATACGTTCGAAGCTGATGTACAAAATAGAATAAAAATGCAGCTAAAAACTGTTACAAAAAAAGCATATGATGAGCATAAAAACAATACCGAAAGGACACTTTGGGGAGAGATCTATGGGAAAGCTTGTTGGAATTAAAAGGTCTTCCATTGTTTCTGGAAAGTGCAAATTATGGACACCTGTCATATCTCAACAGGAATGCTGTATTTACACAGATCAGAGGCAGCAACACCCTCTTTAGTGAGAGAGCCAGTGTGATGAAGTGGTTAGAGTGCTGGATCTGGGTGATCAGGGTTCAAATCCTCACTCGCCATGAAGTTCACTGGGTGACTTTGGGCCAGTCACTGGACTCAGCTATGCAACTTCAAAGAAAACATTTTAAGTGCATTAAACAAATGTGGCACTAGATAGTGATGGTGAGCTATGGCAAGTTCAATATATTTTTCAAAACGTGTTGTTGTTTTTAAGCAGTTTCACAATGTTTTATATATGTGTCTAGATTCCACCCAGGACATTCAATACAGGATCTCAAAGCAGCTGTCTTATTACAAAAGAATTTCAGAAACAGACTTGAAAGAGAAGTTGCTGAATTACATCTTATCACTAAACTGAAAACTATGGAGAGACCTGGTCTTAATAGAGATAATGGATTCCTGTCTCATTACATATGCCAATCATCTGCATACTATCCCTTGCTTTTTCCTGTAGGACTAATTGCAATCATTGTCAACAGGTTTAGCATGCCCATTGAGTCAATCACCCATCTCCTACTACCCTCCTGAGTAAAACCCCACCCCACCCTCCCACTATATATAAGGGTCTGGTGACTTCTGTTTCAGTGTATCTGAAGAAGTGTGCATGCACATGAAAGCTTATACCAAGAACAAACTTAGCTGGTCTCTAAGGTGCTGCTGGCAAATTTATTTTATTATATATTGAGATTCCACCACTCATTCTCAGCCTATCCTACCTCACAGAGCTGATGCTATGAGGATAAAATGGGGAGGAGACGTATGTGTACCACCTTGAACAACTTGGAGGAAAGGTAGGATATAAATGTAATAAATACATAAATAAACAGTGAGCTATAATCTTGATCCTACCCTCTTCCCTCTAATTTGCTGTACGCAACAGTTGTCACTTAGTAAGACATTCCAATCCCCAGAGTCAAGCTAAAGGAAGCTATAACACACCACTCCAGAGCCACATATTCATTCACAAATGAAACCACTAAAGCAGAGCCCCATAAAAGCACTTACCAATTGTGATCAATGCCAAAACATCAGGAAATAGGAGGGGGAAAATCCTAGCATTAAAAGCCAGTCACACCAATGGCGAACACAAGCAAATGGAAGTGAGATTTCCCATAACAATAAAAATCTATTGAACGGCGTACAGATTTTCTCACTCTTCCATTCTTTTCTCACCAGCCAAAATTTCCTGTTCTATAATCAACAGAAGCACAGAAACAGCATTCAGAATGGTTACTGATCACTCCTAGCCTTAGATGTAGTAAAATATAAGGGGAAAGTTTCCAAATGACATCAACTTTGCAGCTTTGCAATCACTGGTCTTTGACCATAATAAATTATTATTATTATTATTATTATTATTATTATTATTATTATTATTATTATTCAATCTCATGACCCTGAGAATAAATCTCATGCTTTACCAGTTGAGCTACCCAGATGACTAGGGTCTTCATAAATAGAGCAATAAAGCATATAAGGTTGGATCCAACCAAGTCCTACTCAGAGTAGACCCAATGAAATAAATTTTGGGTTTACTCTGAGTATAACTAACACTGAATACAACCTTAAGATACTTGAATGTAGGTCCTATTGAAATCAATGGAACAAGTTAGACATGACTTAACAGAAGTTTCACTATTTACAGTAGAAATTGAGTGCGAATAATTTGCTCTGGATCCAATCCATGGTGTTTAATGTCTTCAGTTCCATTGTTATCACAATTATTGTGGCAAAAAAAAATATGGAATTAAGTAGTGGAGATGTCATTTCCTGAAAGACTGCATTCAATAATTTATGGATCAGCATCCGGCTGGAAAATAGTTTCTTGCAGGGTACCCTAGAGATCAATACTGGGACTAGCGCTACTCAACATCACCATTAATGACTTGGATGAAGAAGTGAATAGTACATTTGCAAATGAATGATATAAGATGAATGATATAAAATGTTAGGGAAGTGCAAAGAACAGGCTAAAAACGATTACAATAAAGGGGATAAGAGAATTAGTAGTGATAAATCAACAAAGACAACTTCACACCTGATGTCTAAAAACAGCCTCCACATGGTTTGAAGTCTTCAGCTGACTCTAACAGTTGCTGATTCTGACAGATATTATGACAGTTAGCCACAGAGCATTGTTCTTCTTTTTTTTTGCAATAAATGCTCTCACTCAGCCACCAGCCTCCATGCAATGCTGCTTGAGAAAAATAGATATTTCCTTCTTTAAATCTGTACAATTAGGCATTGAAAAAGAAGAAGAAGAAGCTCTAGACACTCTATATTTTACCCATGAAATGTTTTACCACTCCCCTAATGAGCATGTATTTTATGAGTACTTAAGTGGTCCACTCACACTCCTAAATTCTTTGCATTGTTTCAATTTCTGCAGTTGGGTAATTGTCTGAGCATTCAGCCAGATGTGCATTGACTCCCATGCGGTATTGTCATCTCTTTATGATGATGATCCTTTCAAACCAATAGATTTCACAAAGACATAATAACTCACAGTGTCAACATCTTGTTCAAAACCCCACTGAACGTCTGGAGATATTGGAAAAGCACACAGAAGGCTTTCTCCATTTCTGAGCATAGTTGCAAGAAACCAGGGATCTTAGACAAATCTAATTGGATGGGCTTTGGGAAGAGAGGGCGACAACAGCATGGGACATGCTGATGCAGTATAAATAAAAGGGGCTTCCAGATGGAAGTGCTACAAAATTGCCGCTTTCCCACTGTAAGCTACAAATAGAATTGCAATGGACTTCTTCCTCATCCTCATTTACATGTGCTGTTTATACCAAAATAAACTCTGAACTGACTTAACAATGTAAAATATAAACAGATAAAATTAACCAAAGACCAGAAAATGCTAAACAGTTTACATATACGATATTATTACTACTACTACTAGTAGAACCTAGCTGTTCAAAAGCACGCCAGTGCAAGTAGATAAATAGGTACTGCTCCAGCAGGAAGGTAAACGGCGTTTCTGTGCACTCTGATTTCCAACACAGTGTTCTGTTGCACCAGAAGCGGTTTAACCATGCTGGCCACATGATCCAAAAAGCTGTCTGTGGACAAACGTCGGCTCCCTCGGCCTGAAAGCGAGATGAGCGCCGCAACCCCATAGTCGCCTTTGACTTGACTTAACTGTCCAGGGGTCCTTTACCTTTTTTATAACCTTTACTATGGTCAACATTTTTCATTTTTATGTAAAGATTCCAGTAAGCGCTGTATCTTCTGAGACATCCTCAAATACCAGGTTTCCCAATTCACATTTCCTCTTTGTGAATGTGGCCTGATTCTCACTGGTGTGGTAAACCTGTATCCAAATTTCACTGCCTTGGGCTTGCAGGTAGGAACTACATGACATAATATTTCTACACACACACACACACACACACAAAATTTGGAGAGAAGTTTATAGAGAGAGAAGCAGCCAGCCACCATGTTAACATCTCCCTGCAGTCTGAAATAGTGCAACCCAGAAGCAGGTTTGCTACTCTTCCATTGAGAACTAGGATCTATCTGTTGGTTTCTGCTCTCTTCACTGTGCAGCGAAGTGCTTGTCAAAAGACAATGTTTACATTCCACAGTCAGAGTACTGTTGGGTTTTCCCACGGGAATGGGAGACTGGATGTGACGTACACTGGTTTCCTGTTTTTCACTCTTCTCTCGGAGTTCTTTGTTCCGAGGAGAAGGACGGTTGCTTCTCTGCTCCCGCAGAGGCAAGATGCATGTTTGTAATTTCTCAACTTTGAACTGAAAATAAAGCAACGTTAAGCATGTGGCACGTACTGCTCATCATTCCGTTGTGCACAGGACTCTGCAATTACAACATTTTTGGTTCCGGGCCCAGAAAGACGCAATCAAACTGAAGAATGGAGACTCCAGAGGCCGAGTCAGAATGCCGGCAGAGGGACAGAGAAACGGATCGGCGTTATCTGCTCTGCGCGTCGAGTTTGATTGATGGAGGTATGTGCTCATGCTCCGGGCAGCCTGCCAACTCCTAGTTTATAGCTTTATGGCTGGACTTCGGACTTTTAAAGCCATTTTGCCGTGATACAGGCAAAGGCTTTAAGGCACAGGCTTGGAGGCTGGGAAAGCGAAAGTGCTTTTGGATGCAGCTGCTGTACTGTGACGCAGCTTGATTAAAGCAGCAATGATGGCTAATGCAAAGCTGGCTGATGCTTTTGGGATTCCTAAGCTCAATAAGAAAAATTATACGGACTGGGTGCAGTATGCAGAGGCAATTCTGTGGAAAGAAGGTCTGTTTAATGTTATTACAGACAACCCCCCAGCTCCAATTACAGATGAATGGGCTACTAAGGATTCCAAAGCAAGGGGAACACTTACATTGATAGTATCCCCAGAAGAGCTCTGTCTGTTGCATGGAAAGACCACAGCCAGAGAAATTCGGGACACTTTAAGAGAGGCTCACTTGAGGACAGAGGCTGGTTCCTCAATGTACTATTATGCCAAGCTGCATGGTATGGCTCTTGCTGAAGGTGGAGATGTGCGTACACATCTGATGGAGATGCAGAATCTGAGACACGAGCTGCAACAGAGAGGACTCAACTTTCCAGAGGCTGTGTATTCCTTCATGATACTACATTCTTTGGGTCCAAGTTGGGAGTCCGTTGCCACTCAGATTGCTGTACAGCCAACTGCTCAGCTCACAGTAGCCTATGTTACTGCCGTGATCCAGAATGAAGCAGATCGCCGGGGTGCTAGCTGCATGGGTAAGGGGGAGTCTTCACAGACGTCATCCCAGAGTGCAGTGGAACCACCAGAGGGCGCCAAAGCTTTGAAGGCAGTGAAATGCTACTCGTGTGGACGTCTAGGCCACATGAAGAGGGAATGCAAATATCCCAGGGCCAAGACAGAGAAGCGCAGCGGAAGCTCATCGCGTGGAAAAGGCCAAAGCAAAGGAAAAGGTCCGGTCTCCAGGACAACGCAGCATAAGGCAATGGTCTCACGCTTCACTCCAAATGTCGCAAAGGTCCAGAAGACGTCTAGATCTTTCTTCGTTGTTGATTCAGCAGCTCCCCACCACATGTGCAACGATAAGAGACTGTTCGTGTCTTTTACACCGCAGGAAGGTGCGATTCACCAGGCGGATGACCACACGATCCCCAGTCAAGGCTACGGAACTGTTGTACTTCACAGTTTGGACTTATCGATACAGGATGTATTGTACGTTCCAGATGCCACACACAATCTTCTCAGTGTGATGCAGCTGAATGAACGGAACATTGACGTTTCCTTCAAGAACAAGAAATGCATCATCACAAAGAAAGACGATTATGTATTGCATGCTGAGAATGTTGATCGTTTGTTTGTTTTGTATTATGATGATGTTGTGCAGAATGAGACTTGTTGCATTGCAGGATCTAAAAAAAGTTTGCATGCAGGATGTATTCACGATTTTCACCGAAAATTTGGTCATTTGCATTTTGAGGCAGTATCTAAAATGCCTGCCTTGGTTGAAGGTATGACTATTAAACCCTGCAGGTACCACATGAAGTGCAAGGCATGCGCAGCAAACAAGGTGAAAATGGCTGCAAAAGGTAAGGTGTCTAGTAGGCAAGCTACAGAACCATACCAGGTTGTTCATGCTGATTTAGTTGGTCCACTATCGCCCTCTTTGGGTGGAAATAGGTTCTTCATGGTTCTCATTGATGCATTTTCCAGGTATATTTATGTGTACAATCTCAAGCAGAAATCAGAGGCTTTTCCAAGGTTCAAGGAATTCTGTGCTTGGTTGGAAAATGTGCATGGTAAGAAGATAAAAATTCTTTTCACTGATCGCGGGGGAGAATTCACTTCTCAGCAGTTTGAAGCTTTCCTGACTGAGAAAGGAATTCAACACGATTTGTCCAGTCCTCGCTCGCCATGGCAGAATGGACTTTGCGAAAGGGCAAATCAGACATTGCTTCAAGGGTTAAAAACCTTGCTGCATGATGCCAATCTTCCAGAGAGTTATTGGGCCGAATCTCTCTCGTGTTTTGTTTACAGTTACAATCGCAGGTTATCTTCAGCGATTGGTTGTACCCCCTATGAAAAGATGTTTGGCAAGAAACCGTACATCAAACACATGAAAATTTTTGGTTCTGACATGTGGGTTCACTCACCACAAAGCTCAAAGTTAGACAAGTGTGGATTGCATGGTATCTTTCTAGGTTATCAGAAAGGTTCTTACAGAATAATGATGACTGACTCTAAGACAATTAAACTCACAAGAAGTGTTGAGTACAATGCCAAGTGGGGGGAGAATGTGGGAATTTTTCAATGTTATCCTGATGACAGTGATGAGACTGAGGATAAGCAACAGCAAAAGCAGCCGCAACAACCCACACCCACTGATGAAGGTTCTGATTCTGAGTCTGAAACTGAATCGGGTAATTCAGAGGATTTCAAGAGTACGAAAGCCTCTATGCGACCCTCTGAAAGCTCTGATCAAGAATTGGAAGAACCATTGTTCACAATAGGTCATTTTTCTCCTAAGAAGGAAGAGGAGAGTGTTGAGGACTTAAGGCTGATTCGCAGGTCACAAAGAGCCACAAAAGGCAGACCTCCAAAGAGATTTGCTGATGAATATGCTAAGACAGCAGTAGCAGCTGTTAAAAGCTCCAAGAAGGTATTTGAACCTTCAAGTTTCCAAGAAATCCAGGATTTGGATTCTAAGGAAGCTGAGCCATGGTTAAACGCCATGAAGGCTGAGCTTGATTCCTTAGAAAGGAACAAAACTTGGGAGCTAGTTCCAGTAGTTCCAGGAATGAAACTGCTTGGAAGCAAATGGGTCTTCAAAGCGAAGACTGATCAAAATGGCAAGATAGTCAGACACAAAGCCAGATTGGTAGCCAGAGGTTTTGCACAGGTACCAGGTGAAGACTATCACGAGACCTACTCACCCACTGTGAGGTATGAGAGCATTAGGCTTATGCTCAAGCTAGCTGCAGAGGAAAATCTACACATTAGTCACCACGATGTGAATACAGCGTTTTTGTATGGATCTCTAGGTGAATCACTTTATATGCTTCCACCTGATGGCATACAGGTAAAACAGGGATTTGTTTGTGCTCTAAAGAAGTCCCTTTATGGTCTCAAACAAAGTGCACGGTGTTGGCACACAAAACTCACTGAAGCATTGTTTTCTCTAGGATTTCAGCAAGGGAAAGCTGATCCATGTGTGTTTGTCAAAGAGGAGGGGCAAAAGAAGCTGTATTGTTTGTTTTATGTTGATGATATTTTATTCTTTTGGAAAGATGTCACAATGTACAATAACGCCCTAGCTCAACTGAAAGAGCACTTTGACATGAAAGATCTTGGTGAGGTAAACAACTACTTATCTCTGGAAATAGAGAAAGATCAAAGTGGTAACATTCTAGTACACCAGTCACGGAAAATTGCTGATGTGTTAAGCAAACTGAACCTGATGGATGCTAACCCTGTAGACACACCGATGACAACAGGTTATCAGGTAGAAGACACTGAAGAAGCATTTTCTGACACTACACTGTACAGAAGTGTGCTAGGCAAGCTAAACTTCATTGCCAGATGTTCAAGACCTGACATTGCTGTTAGCTGTAATTTGCTAAGCAGACAAGTTAACAATCCTACTGTTAAGGATTGGAAAGCTCTGAAATGCATAGCACGCTATTTGAAAGGCACTATGCATTACAGACTGAGATTTAACAATCAGAAGTCTAATGGTCTTGAGATTTTTGCAGATGCAAGTTTTGGAAGTGACACTACAGACAGGAAAAGTACGTCTGGAGTTTGCTACATGTACAATCAGGGTCTATTTGATTGGTCATGCAAGAAGCAAACAACAATTAGCTTAAGTACTTGTGAAGCTGAACTAAATGCACTGTCTTATTCACTTAAGGATTGTGAATGGTTGTTACAATTGTGCAAAGACATGAAAATTCCTGTCAAATGTCCAATCCAGGTTTACCAGGACAACAAAGCATGTTTGGCTTTGCTGAATTCGGAAGGTTGTAAGCAAAGCACGAAGCACTTGCAATTGAAGTTGCAACATGCTAGGGAACATATTCAGAAGGGACTCGTAACGGTGTCCTATATGCCAGGTAATGAAATTCCTGCTGATGTATTGTCCAAGATTGTATCAAGGGATCAACACTGTAACTATGTACAGAAGTTGGGTTTGTACTGATATTGTACGAACACGCTGCCCAGTGATGTTCACAGAAAGGGGGAGGATGTTGGTTTCTGCTCTCTTCACTGTGCAGCGAAGTGCTTGTCAAAAGACAATGTTTACATTCCACAGTCAGAGTACTGTTGGGTTTTCCCACGGGAATGGGAGACTGGATGTGACGTACACTGGTTTCCTGTTTTTCACTCTTCTCTCGGAGTTCTTTGTTCCGAGGAGAAGGATGGTTGCTTCTCTGCTCCCGCAGAGGCAAGATGCATGTTTGTAATTTCTCAACTTTGAACTGAAAATAAAGCAACGTTAAGCATGTGGCACGTACTGCTCATCATTCCGTTGTGCACAGGACTCTGCAATTACAACACTATCACGCTGGATTTCCAATAACTACCTTGCCTTTTCTAGCTAGTTTTGCAAGGACATACCCATGACAGAGGAGGCAATTTGTCTAGCAGGCCCAGAAAATCTCATCAACAGCCCTCATTCTTTGATCCACATAATTAAATGCTAGTCCCGAGAATTCTCCAAAAATCCACGGGCTTTCTCTTTTCTAGCAATATTCCTCATTATCATTGCATGCACACATCGCATGCTTCAAATTTTATTTTATTGTAGTAAGCATATGGGCTTTTATATTATAATTTTAACACCTCATTGTTTAATCATAACTTTATTGATAGGGTTCCTTAAATGGCTGTCTGGGTCTAGATTTGCAAAATAAAATGGTCTCATTTATCCATTAGTGGAAATAACTACTTTTGTAAAACGGATCTATAAGAAATTACATGTGGTTTCCATCTTCATCCCGCCTATCTTTACAAATTTATTGTAGCCTCGCTGGATAATTAACGGGTGTTTTCCCCCCCCCCCAAGGTTCAGACCAGTGATCTCATAGATCCACATGATTAATGTACCATAAAAATGTAGTTTAAAAAGGTAGAATGTATTACATGTCATGTCTCTAATATACTGCTAATATTTAGGAAACACTGATTACAGATGCCAGTAAACACTATTATTTGTGTGCTTTTTATGTAGAGGCTCCCTCTACGATGCCAACAAAAATAAGGTATGGTGGGGAAATGCAATTAATTCAAACACACAGTAGGATAATTCAGCATGGGAACCAAGACAAACGCTGTGAACAGACCAAAATGCTAAGAATATGCTGCTAAGTTGAACAGTGTGAATGGAGTCAGAAATTGGATCATATGGGAGACTGAAGGAGTAGGGGGTGGATTTGTTTGATCCACTTCTTCACGTGTGCGACAACGGCTGCGAGAGTTCTGGTAGCACAAGGATGGAAGACTGAAGAAACCCCAACTAAAGAATCATGGCAAGAAAAATTGATGGACTATGCAGAACTGGCAAAACTGACATATACCGTATTTTTCGCCCCATAAGACGCACTTTTTCCCCTCCAAAAATGAAGGGGAAATGTGCCTGCATCTTATGGGGCGAATGCAGGCTTTCGCTGAAGCCTGGAGAGCGAGGGGGTTCGGTGCGCACCGACCCCTCTCACTCTCCAGGCTTCAGGAAGCTCTGCGCAACCCTCGGGAGACCGGCTCCGAGGGTTGCGCAGAGCTGCCTGCAGTCCCGGGACCAGCGCAGCTCTGCCCGGCCACCGGGAGCCGGGGGAGAAGCTCCGCCCCGCTCCCGGTGGCCGTGCAGAGCTGCCTGCGGTCCTGGGACCAGCGCAGCTCTGCCCGGCCACCGGGAGCCGGGGGAGAAGCTGTGTGGGAGGGGGGAGGGAGGAAAAATGGGGGGGAACAAGGATGATATGTTTTTGGATAATATGTCTTGTTAGAATTTTGAATATATAAAAAAAGAAGAAGATGCAATTCAACATTCCCAAACTTGCTTGCAGATCAGAATGCAACTATCACCCAGCTTATCCACTTCTCCAGATTCCACGATGCAGTTTTAGTCCCAAAAATGTGCGTTTTCCATAACAATACATTCAAGTGCATATTTTATGAGGGGAGCAAATATCCTTGGAAAATGTGTGTTTTATGGGGAAAGTGTTAACCAAATGAATACAAAACATGCAGATTTTATTGTGCCTTCTTTTGGGAAGACCACAAAAAAGAGCAAAGAGCAAAATTGACATGGGGCAGAGTTAGGCTCGTCAGTCCATTCCTAAAGTGGACTTAAAATTAAATAAGAGGTTAAAAACTTGAGATAGAACTATACTAGGGAACTGAGGGCACAGCAAAGAAGCAATAACTTTGTTCACACTTTGCCTCACCTTGGGTTTACAAATCTACGCACTGATGACTGTGTCAAAGCTGCATGCTCCACTACCAGGCAGAGAGCAGGCAGGGGCGTGGCACGCATCCCGAGGGCGTGGCTCACTCCGCTCGCAGAGGCGTTGCACACGTTCTGGAAGCATGGCGCGCCGCCTGTGGGGGAGTGGCACCCAGCGCGGGAGAGGTGCAGCATGCTATGGCACCCTACCAGAATGGTGGTGCCAGGGGCGGTCCACTCCCTCTGCACCCCCATTCCTCCGCCAGTGTATGCAACCACCACATACGCAAAATTAGAACATGAATAACAGTATATGCCATCAGTGATACCCCTGTCAGCACATGAACAGACATACAGTCTGGGTAGCACAATGCTGCACACAGCAAGTGTAAACCTAAGGCAGTGTGTTTTGAATTCCACACTTGAGTATTATAGCCACTGCAGGAAGACAAACAAATCACACAGAGTGTGCAGGAGAGGAAATGAAATTGAGATAAACAGATCAAAGCTAGAGGCAATACATGAATAATTGTCCTTTTCCAATCTCCCATGTTTTAAGGAAGCATATACTCCCCCCCTTTTTTATTCTTTTGCTTCTAGTACAGTATAATTATAAGGCGATTTCCTTATCACATTTTTGTCTTTTTTCTTTTGAACTAAGATACATATTCTTTCCTACATGTTAATTCACACATCCTTAAAACTATGCAAAACATTTCTTTTTGTAAGTCTGCCCTTTTATTAAAATGTTATTTGTTTAGTTATCCATGCATTAAAATAATAACCATTGTCTGTTCTGTTATTATCAGACACATATCAGACAGATAAGTAGAAAAATATGGGCACAGACACAGCACCTAACAAACCCAACCGTAAGTCAAACTAAATGCTATAAATCAGTAGTTCCCAATTGGTAGCCCATGGAACCCAGGGGGTCCACATAACCCACCCAGGACGTCCGTGGCACCCTTTGCATAACAAAAAGTACCACAGAGATATGAACATTTTCAAAAGTAGGGGGTCCATGGTTCGGCTTTTTGAAAAATGGGGTCCACGGTACTTAGCTACTATAATTGGGAACTACTGCTATAAATAAGGGAATTGGAAAGGCAAGAGAAACTGTGTGAAGTGGGTTGGGAATGTTAGAATTCCTGCTGCATGACTGCAGTCATGGGATTTTTGTCTATCACATAACGTGGTATGCTTTGACTCCACAGAGTGGGAAGTGATAGAGACAGGATGTTTGTGTTACTGTGTTCCGTGAAGTGGGACTATAGTCCTTTGTTCTTTTTCATTTTTTCTTTTTTAAATTTTTTTTATTCAAAGTTATAACAAGACATATTATCCAAAAACATACCCTTATTCCCCCCCTTTTTCCTCCTGTTTATTGAATTTATATACTGCCCTCTATCTGGAGGTCTCATGAATAAAATCAATTCACAGAATAAAATCAAAATACAAAACCACAAAATACATAATCAAAATAAAAACAACAACCCAATAACCCCCCACCCCCACCCCCCAAAAAGCACATTTTTAAAGGGCATAGGATCCTCACAACATTTAAAGTAAGACCATTAACAAACCTGGACAGTAGCCACTCGTTGGAAATACCATGATCTCAGAAATCATTGTAGACTGCAAGAAGATCAAACCTATCCATTCTGAAGGAAATCAGCCCTGAGTGCTCACTGGAAGGACAGATCGTGAAGCTGAGGCTCCAATACTTTGGCCACCTCATGGGAAGAGAAGACTCCCTGGAAAAGACCCTGATGGTGGGAAAGATGGAGGGCACAAGGAGAAGGGGACGACTGAGGATGAGATGGCTGGAGAGTGTTCTCAAAGCTACCAGCATGAGTTTGACCAAACTGCGGGAGGCAGTGGAAGACACGAGGGCCTGGCGTGCTCTGGTCCATGGGGTCACGAAGAGTCGGACACGACTAAACAACAACAACAGCCAATGGCAGGGGGGGAGGCACAGGGAGGCCATGGCCCCAGATGCAAATTTCTGAGGAGGTACAACCAGGCGCCCTCCACAACAGACTCCCTCATCAAGACTGGGAGGCAAGCCACACTTGGGCTGGACGTTCGGGGCTGGAGCGACACCTCCTTCTCTTCATGGACGGCAAAGGGATGCCCATGCATGCCTTGCCCCTGGACCAGCCAAGAGGGAAGAAGGAGGAAAGCACTGCTAGAGCCATGTGTGCTGCCCAGAGGTCCCCACTGCAAGGACAGGAATGCAAGGTGACCCAGCAGCACTCCTGGCTCCATGTTTCTTTGCCTGTTCCCAGGTTGGGGCTAGTTTGCAAGGAAAGATTCCATTGCTTAGGGCCCTGAGGAAGCAAGTCTATCCTCCACAAGGGCCAGGGCTTTTTCAGTGATGGCTCCGACCTGGTGGAATGCTCTGTCCCAAAAGACTAGGGTCCTGCAAGACTTGATCTCCTTCCACAAGGCCTGTAAGACAGAGCTATTCCACCTGGCCTTCAATTTGAATTAGCCTGATCCTCTAGTCCCTTTTCCTTTCCTCTTCTATGAAGAAACCCTTTCTGGGACCCCACATTTGAATTCTTCCCTGGTCTCCTTGTTGGCCCTAGTAGGACCAATTTGGCCAGTTAGCCGTGGTGATCATTTGATGTCTACTGACTGGGTTTTTTCTCTTTCTCTCCCCGCCCCTGCCCCCCATGACACCTGAATTTTTGAATTTTAGTGATATTGATGCTGCATTTTATGTTGTATTTTATGCTGTTTTATGCTGTTTTTAAGTCACATTTTAATCAATATTTTATATTTGCTGTTAGCTGCCCTGAGCCCGGTTTTTAAACTGGGGAGGGCAGGGTATAAATAATTTTTTATTATTATTATTGTTATTATTGTTGTTATTATTGTTGTTATTATTAGACGCTGGCCGGTGAAAGGATTAGCCGGGGGCACAACACTTGCCCTGCCCTGGGCACCTGCAACCCATGCTATGTTCCTGGCTACAGCCATCCACAAAGAACCATCACCCAGCTATCTCCCAGCTACTGCTCACCCTATAGAAGTGCCCGGCTTCTTTTTGAAGAAAAGAAGAGGAACAATGAAGCCACATCAAAATTGTGCAGAGCGTACTCTAGGAGTATCTGGGCACCTATCCCTTCAAGCTACAGATCTGCAGCAAAGCTGGCAAATTTTTCCTTGTTTACTTTGTCAACAGATGTACTGGTTCAGCTTCGGGTTAATATTTTATTGACAGGAAATAATTAGGAGAACTAAGCTGGAGAGCAACCCTTGCGGAACAACAGAGGTTTGAATTTCACCATATCCCTTTGAACCCTCTTTTTCTTTCTGTTTTTAAAGGGAATATAATATCTGTATCTTTTCCCCTCCTGCAATACTGATGAGGTTTTCCAGCATACATTTGCATAGAGCTCTCCTCATTACTGTTTGTGTTTTTAACAGCCGCGTATGCACTTGTTTTTCCACAGAAAATAAGCAGAAAGTATATGAAACAAAGAAGTTAACAAGCACACAGACAAAATACGGAGCCATTGAAGCAAACTTTACATGACAGCATTGTAGTGCCCTTGAGTCAAAAAATGACAGAAAACTTTCCTTTACACCGCAGTGACTGATTCTTCTTCAGTATGTGATCATGAATATGCATTATTAACAAAATACATATGGAATCAAATTACCTGACTAGATAAGGTGTCCTGAGGCCAGATCTGTTTTCAAATAACCCAGTCCTATGGGGTTGCTATTATCTGTAATAAAATACTAAAACAGTGAAACTCTCTTGGTTTGTTTTGTGCCTTCCTCTCAAATATTCCTAACAAGATGTTAACCAGATTAATCAGGTGGGGGTGGGGGGAGGAAGCAGATTTTTTAAAGGAAGGTTGAAGACAATATGTTATAACTCAGGCATATGCACAAACAGGGTGAGAGTCTAAAGTACCTATCATTTGAGCTTAAATTATTTCCGTGCATGTAATATATTGATTTTCAGTTGCAGCTGCAGCTTCTTGCACTGTGTTGGCTGCCAAAGAGACAAGGTCCATACCCTCCAACATTTCTCCAATGAAAATAGGGGTGTCCTATTCCATATAATGATAATTTTACTATTTCTACCCGACCCATCTGACTGGGTGGCCCCAGCCACTCTGGGGGTTTTCCAACGTATATAAAAACATAATAAAGCATTAAACATTGAAAAACTTCCCAATATAGGGCTGCCTTCAGATGGCTCAGGGGTCAGATAATGTCATCCCCTCCAACATTTCAATGAGAATAGGGACATCCATAGGAAAAGCAGGACATTCCAGGATCAAAGCAGAAACCAGGATGACTTCTGTAAATCTGGGATTGTTCCTGGTCAATAGGGACACTTGGAAGGTCTGAAGGCTTGCAGTGAGCAGAGGATCCCATAAAAGCTCCAGTGTGACCTCACACAAAGACATGTGTGTCTGCAGGGAGGGCAAGGGGTGCCCTGCTAATCCTAAATGTATGTATGTTTGTATTTGCTTACATACTTATTATTTTAATAAACAAAGACATACAGATCCATCCATCCATCCAGGGCCGGCCCTACCATGAGGCAAAGTGAAGCAGCTGCCTCAGGCGGCAAATTCCAGGGGGTAGAAAGTGGCTAGAAAGGTGCACCATACGTTATGCCCTGCAGCCCCTAAGCTAGTTTGTGGCCCTAACATGGCCAGCGCACCAATGGGACAATCTGAGGCAACCCGCCTCAGGTGGCATTCTCCACAATGGGCAGAAGATCCTGATGTGGCCACTGAAAGCTGAAGCCAGAATCAACAGCAGCAACACCCACTTTTTGGCAGAACTCTTGGTGAGTAGGGACCGTTCCTGCAGAATGGATGCGTTGCTGCTGGCCTAATTCCCACCCAGGGCGAGGGAGAAGGCATCTGTGTGGCACGTCTTGCCTCAGGCACCAAAAGGTCTCAGGTTGGCGCTGCATGCATCTAGTCAACAAGAGGTTTGCAGTGATCTCTCAGACCACTCTGATTAACAGTGGCTGTCAGGAGACCCTTCCTGGGTCAGCAAGCAGCTGGGGTGAATGCTACTAGTAAAGGTAAAGGGACCCCTGACCATTAGGTCCACTCGTGACCGACTTTGGGGTTGCGGTGCTCATCTCACTTTATTGGCTGAGGGAGCCGGTGTACAGCTTCTGGGTCATGTGGCCAGCATGACAAAGCCGCTTCTGGCGAACCAGAGCAGCGCACGGAAACGCCATTTACCTTCCCGCCAGAGTGGTACCTATTTATTTACTTACACTTTGACGTGCTTTCGAACTGCTAGGTTGACAGGAGTTGGGACCGAACAACGGGAGCTCACCCCGTTGCAGGGATTCGAACAGCTGACCTTCTGATCAGCAAGTCCTAGGCTCTGTGGTTTAACCCACAGCACCACCTGCGTCCCCTGAATGCTACTAGTTGTGTCCTAATGCTGCTGCTGCTGTAAATCTTACATGATTGGGAAATCCTAGAAATGTAAACAAAGGAGGCGAGCAGCTTGCAGTGCTCCTGCACCTGACCCTGCTTTTGGGAGAGGAGGGTGTCAAGAACAGAAACCAAAAGTAACCCAGCAGAATAGAAACCTAAAGTACTGACAGGGTTCTCAGGAAATGTGTACCGAAAAACCATTTCCTGGGGAAGCAGAAGCTTAATGCTCTTGTTTTGATTGGTTGACAGCTGAAAGAAATGCACAAGGGTTTTCTATATAAGGTTGCTAGAGAAAGAACAAGCAAAGAAGCAGAGCTGTTTTTATTTGTTTGGCTATGGATATCCGCAACTCCTTCAAAAAGCAGAAGACAGCTAGTCAATCTGAGACATACACATACGATAGTACTTCACCAGACATTGTGCAAGGAGCATGCAATATATCTGCCTCGAAAGAGACAAGAAATATCCAGTTTCAGGCAGGGGCAGGGCATGATAGCATCCTACCTGAAAATACTAAGGCGGTTACCAGTACCGTACAACTTAAATTTATTACAAGAAAAGCGGCATATAGGAAATTATATAACGAAAGCAAATGCTCCATCAGTCAAATGACTTAAAATCTGTGCTGCCTGATGCCTACAAAACGTTGTGACTTTAGAAATGATAGCATGGGTCCAAGGATATTTTGCCATGTGTCTCTTTCTTATTCTAGGTTAACATACTCACTGTTTCGAAAAGACTTGTATGCTCTGTTCAGTTCAGTAAGTTTATTGTGCTAGCCAAAAGCCATGACAGAAGCATACGAACACGGACAATTTCAAATACAAGATATAAATCGAGGCATCTACAAACAAGCATCAAATACAAGATATAAATCGAGGCATCAATTTATAGCTTTGGGAAATGTGTACGGGTTAAATTCACCTTTAAATGAGAAGGAAATCACGTTTCTCCCCCATCTCTGCCATAAACTAAACCAAACTACCTTCCATGGCAAATATGAGCAGAAAATACATCTGTAACTCTCAGCCTGCCCTTTCCAGATACATCAACGTCCACAAAACCTTTCCTAATCATTGCTTGCATGTATTTTGAAGGAAAATGTCAAGAGCTGTATACTGGTATGTCCTTTTTATGTAGTGCAAGAAGCACATTTTCATTTATTTCTTTTTTTTTGTTCTCTGGCATTAGAGCCTAAGTTCAAAATGTCATTTAACAAGCAGGCCTGAGAGGGTTTCCTTTATAGAACCAGATGCTTCCGTATCAGCAGATTGCAGACTGATTGAATTGCCCTAGCTGCCTGGTAAGCACTGGACTGGACTTCAGTTTCCTTTGTACATTTCAAGCTGATATGGGCTGTATGTATTCATCCCACCACAGAGACAGAGAGGGGATAGAATTTTGCATTTTAAATATGCTGAATAATATAAGATTTCCACTACTAAATTATAAGAACTTCATTTTGGCTAAGATCCATTTCAGATTTTTTGTTGATGATGTGTTGGCACTAAACAAGTCATACAAGAGTGATTTTGCCACAGTCTGCATTTTCAAATGCTCCAGTGTTTGTATCATAAAATTCTGAACACGTTCCAGAGAACTATTATTTAGACATATTTAGCTCTTTGCTATCAGTATAAATAAATCATAACATGCAGGTTATTCTTTCTACAAAGATGTACATAGCACGTCATTTATGAATTATACATTATTTGCTTAATTTAAAATAAGTACATAGAACTGGCAGAGTTCTCAGTCAGGCTCTCTGTTAATGTGTAATCTGATTCGGAGGAAAGTGATGCCTTAAGTTAAATCCGTATGGCAGCCTGGTCCTAGCACTGAAGATGCAAAAATATCAGTGATTTACTAAGAAGGGCAATAAATATTTTAAAGGAAATAGTGCAATGACAGTTTACACATTCGGTGGTGGTTAAACACCTATAGCTGAAATATACCACACATTAAAGGAATCTTAAAGGGCTGTAAAACTGTGTTACTGGTAAACCTAGAAAACCCTTGGAATGATAGAACATTCCAAAATATCAATAAACATAAATGTAAATAGAAAGTGCTATGAAATTTCTTTGAAAGCCCAACTAATCAATATGAATGCCTAATCGTGATGGAAGTGATGGAAGGATTGAGGGCCCTGCTTACCATCTGGCCTGAGGCTGGGACGGGACGATATGGGATTGCGGGGGGGGGGGGCAACTCCCATCTCTTGCAGGGGTGCAATTAGTGCCAGCACCGTCCGTTAAGAGTTTGGGTGTAATCTTTGACACCTCCCTTTCCATGGAGGTGCACATTGCAGCTATAACAAAGGCGGAATTTCTCCATCTCGGCCAAGCTAAGCAGTTGGCTCCTTACCTCTCTCGCCCTGACCTAGCCACTGTGATCCATGTGACGGTCACCTCCAGACTGGATTATTGTAACTTGCTCTACGTGGGGCTGCCCTTGAGACTGACCCAGAATGCTGCGGCGAGACTCCTTACGGGGTCTTCACTGCGAGATCACATTCATTCGGTGCTACACCAGCTGCACTGGCTCCCGGTGGAGTACAGGATCAGGTTTAAGGTGCTGGTTTTAACCTTCAAAGCCCTATACGGCCTAGGACCCTCATACCTACGGGACCGCCTCTCCTGGCATGCCCCACAGAGGAACTTACGGTCTTCAAATAAAAACATCTTGAAGGTCCCAGGCCACAGAGAGGTTAGGCTGGCCTCAACTAGAGCCAGCTTGGAAATATAGCTCTCATTTCTCTGGATGTGAGGGCAATCTGGCTGCGACATCTGTCACCCCATTGAACGCCAGGGTTGATTCAGGTGATCTGGCTGGCTAGGCGGTTGTCCCCTTCCTCTCTCACCGCTCCATGTGCATCTCTCCCAAAGCTGCGTGCTCGGTGGAAGATGACAACCATCCCAGATAGAAGGTGTGTACCGTTCTTTGGTCAAGGGTATACGATAGCTGCGCTCCCCTGCTAGAACCTCCAAAGCTGAGTCAGTTTTTCAGACAAGCTACATGCCCAATGGGCCTGTATCAGCCCTCAAGGGTAAAGTCTGACGGCATCTTGCATCCTTCCACTATAGTCATACGGGTTGCCACAAGAAGACTACCACTTGCTTTCAGCTCCTGTTTTGGAAGAAAAGTTTGACATAAATGTTAATCACCAGCCTCATCCTGATGAGTAAATATGAGCTACCTTGGCTCTGAGGGAGGTGGAGGGGGTGGAATGCCTTCTGGCAAGGGTATTAGTTTTTGGATTCTAGGATCTGCAGAGGAGAGAAAAAGAGATATGGAAATACACTTTTGGAATTGGATGTAGATTAGCACCTGGCACAGTCCCAAAGAGCGAGCTGTTCCTTAAATTTGTGTAAATTCTTCTCAACCATGCAATAAATCTCAAGCATTGTGTACTTATTTAATTAGCACTAAGTACTGGCCTGACACTGCAGTCCTTGTACAAGCAAGCCTCTTGCTGAGTTGCTAAAACCCTCTTTCATTGAGGCTTTGCTCAAGCAACAGGATGCAGGACCATGCCCAAGAGAAATGAGAGCTATATTTCCAATCTTTCACATTTGGATCAATCCCAAACAATCTGCGGTAGTAAGCATTTTAACCAATTTGTGTATGCTCTGAGGTTTTCTGTAAGAAGCTAATAAAAATAAGCTAATTTAAAATAATCATGCTGAAAAAGTCAATGAATCAATTCTATTTCAGAACATGAATATTTTTATTGCAAAGCTAAATACCAACCAAAAGAAAAGCAGCGTGTTACTTTTCATTAGCAACAAAACGTGTAGCGCGGACTGATTTGGGGATTTCATCATCAGATTAGCAATGCATTAAATTCTGATAAGCCCTAGCCAGCATGTTCGGTCATTGGTCAGTGATTACAGGAGTGGTAGTTCAGCACCATCTGGTTGCCATCCCAGCTCCATCTGGTGTAACACTCTGGCTCTGCAATTTAGACTCCACCCATATTCCAATTTCAACAGTAAGTGGCACATGAACGTAAAAGCTAAAAACTGATTGCCATCTCACTGACTTAAGGGTAGGTAAAAATTTCTGTGTGCTTGTTTATCTCTTCAACACATCACTACTACCTTTCAGTTGCATAGTTCTCAAGTTCCTTAAGAACAAAAGCCTAGGATCCTCAGAAGAGCACAAAGCAGAGGTGGGAGAGCCACCTGTCATGGATTCTTGAGCTGAGATTCCTGCCTTGCAAGGGGTTGAACTAGATTTCACGCCTACCATTCTATGATTCCATAGGGGAGCACCATTATGAATAATCCAGCCACAGTTAGCACTCTCAGATTCCATTATTTTCAACTGGAGTGTTTGAAAATGCTTTAATTTCACTGGATCGTGCCATTTGGTGGCCTCTCCACTCCATGTTTTCCTGGATGAGGTGGATTGTTCAGATTATTCCATTTTTGCCTTGTCTAGGAACTGAAACAGCCTTGCCTGTCTTGGTGGATGAGGTTTTCTGGGAATTAGACATGGGGAGTGTGTGCCTGTATTGTTTCTGCAGGATATCTCAGTAGCTTTCAATACTATTGACCACTGTATCCGCTGGGCTGTCTCATGGGGGTTGAACGTTGGAAGAATGGTGCTACCATGGCTTCAGTCCTTTCCTTTGTAGAAAATCAGTTCCAGAAGGTAGCACTTGGGGAATTCCTGATTGACATCTTGGGTTTTGGCATGGGAGGGATCCCAAATGCACTTATTTCAACATAAAACCACTGGGGAAGGTCATCCAGGGATTTTGAGTTCAGTGCCATCAGTATAGAGATGACTCCTCCTCACTCTCTCTTCCTCTCTCCCTGTCACCCTCTGGGTTCATACTAACAAGGTTGTGGGGGGTCCTGGACTGATATCCAGAGGAAGCAAAGACTAGATATGCAAATAAATTGAAGCTTCATTAAAGCCAGGCAGCGATGCTTATGGTCATTAGAGCCGGCTGAGGAATTCACATTCAGCCACTGTTGGGTGGATGAGGTTGCATTGCCCTTGAAAATGCAGGTGTGTAATACGAGACTTGTCTTACCATTCTTGCATCTAGCTTGCTTCCTGGTCATTGTATCTTAGTGCAGGCAAGAATCCGCACCCTGTTGACTATTTTGTACAGTGGAGTGGGAAAGTTCAGGGGGAGACCCCACTTCTGGCAACCAATTAAGTTCGTAGATGGGTCGGAGAGTCTAAAAAGCCCAATACACAAATTTTCACAGCCCTCTAGCAGCGATGGTGGCTCATTTACCAGAAGTAATGTAAAGCTATGGTTTTCCCAGTATTGATGTATGGAAGTGAGAGCTGGACCATAAAGAAGGCTGATCGCCGAAGAATTGATGCTTTTGAATTATGGTGCTGGAGGAGACTCTTGAGAGTCCCATGGACTGCAAGAAGATCAAACCTATCCATTCTTAAGGAAATCAGCCCTGAGTGCTCACTGGAAGGACAGATCATGAAGCTGAGGCTCCAATACTTTGGCCACCTCATGAGAAGAGAAGACTCCCTGGAAAAGACCCTGAAGTTGGGAAAGATGGAGGGCACAAGGAGAAGGGGATGACAGAGGACGAGATGGTTGGACAGTGTTCTTGAAGCTACTGAGTTTGACCAAATTGCAGGAGTTATACACAACTAAACAACAGCAACAATGAATTTAGCATTAGCTCTGGAAGTGTATACTTGATTCTGACCAAGCTAAACCTCCTCATGGTTGAGTGTGAAGCAGCCTGTTGTCCCCTGCTATCATCTTCTTCTCTTGGTTGCTCTGGTGCCCTAAAGTTTATCGCAGACCACCTTTTATTCCTTCTTGTTTCCTTTGCCCACCACCCCCATCAGGTTCAGTTGTAGCCCCTCTGATCTGTCAGGCTAATGCATATGTGTTCTCTTTATGGACTCTTCCTCCTTCCAGAAGCATCATGGGTTTGGCAACAGTGAGAATGGAAAGTAGGGCTGATGGGGGCAGTGCCGGAATTCATGTGGCCCAGTACAACTTCTATCATTTTTCTTGGGGAGGGTGTAGCTCTTACCTATGATCTCATTTTGTTCTTGTATAGCCTGGATTTATTTTATCAACGTATCATGACCATGTTATATTGATACTGCATGTCTCCATAAATAATATTTCAAGAGTATTTGTTGAGAGGATGTATCCCAAATCAAACAAGAATCCCTGGAAATCTCCCTCCCTCCCAAAATTATTTTTCTTCTTGACTTGGGTGCCTCTCTGTTTATCTTATTAGTTTGTTTAGGGTCCGCTGCACACTCGTCGTTCATGTAAAACTGCTTATTCCTGTGCCAGTTTGTATTAATTTTTCATTACACTAGGAACATAAAGATCATGTAATTGAATCTCCTTAGGGTGTTGAGGTTTAGATAAATGGAAGGCAAGGTGATACATCAGAACAAATGGAGCAACATATTGATTTTCACTGTGAACTCGGAAGTTGAAATAAGAAGTACTTCATCTCTAAGAATTGCAGGAATGGGCTCACTGATAGATAGGATCCCAATTCATTTATCCTTCCAGCTGGCAGACAGGCTACAAAGAATGAATTCTGTGAATAAAAAAAGTGTAAGGAAACATGGAGTGATTTTTCCTTTTTTTCAAAAAAAGGATATGTAAGCTACTTGAAGAATCCTGTTGGCAGGGTGTGGGCAATGCGGATCCAAACTGGGGGTTATTTTTTAAAAGAACAATTCTATTGTGGATAAAAGAATTGTGTGTGTCTTTCACAATGCTCATAACTGTCCTCCCAGGGCAGGTTTTATCAAAATAAGATATTATTATTTACATGACAGTTAGCCACAGTTAGACACCGCATGCATAGCTTAAAACCAGCTACCTCGGGATAAAGTGACCTTGGCTGACCTTGGCCTTGACCTTGTCTGTCCTTATTAGGGCTAGATTAGCCCATGAGATATAATACCAATGGGTGCATTTTTGAAACTTTCCTGGCACTCAGCCAAATAAAAAAAGAACAAAGCTAGGCCAAAAACAAAACTTCATTGTAGTCTGCAAAAGCAGAATATCCAAACTTCTTCCAAGGAATATTTACTAGTGTTGAATAGCGGGAGAAGGGAGAACATTAAACCACTCGGCTTCTGCAGTCTGATGGATTCAAATGCAGATGCAAATTGAGGTTTCGGGAAGCAGATTTTGGGTTTTCTTATACAGATATAATAAAGCTTTTGTACTTGTTTTACTGTGTAGCAGCAGCATCACAATATGTGATCAGAAGTGAATAGGATTTTTCAGAACTGTTACAGCTGAAGGACAAGTTTCAAAAGTCTGAGCCTGCTGCAAACGTTTCCTATTCTCCACCAACAATAGGATTCTTCGTTTCTGCGTGTGAATTATTTTCCTGCTTAGCGAGGAAGCCCTGCACACACAAGACTCAGAAGGTGCGGTGGTTTTAGGATAGAACATCTCAACTAACCCGCATATTTGAAATAAATGTCAGTCCCCTGAAATCATATCACAGTCTGAATTTTGTCAGGCTGTGTATAGCACAGAGATAAGTACTACATTTAATGAGATCCAAGTTTATGAAGTGACTAGAGTGCTGAATCTGGCACGGGGTGAGAATTTCTTCTCAGCTGTGAGCATACTTGTAAACTTTGGTGCAACACTCCTTACTCTCAGCCTTGAATGAGATGCAGTATAGATTGTAAGGTACTCTATGTTGGTGACATGGGGGGGGGATATGTATATAAAGGATAATACGGACAAAGGTCCATATAGTTAAAGATATGGTTTTCCCAGTAGTGATGTATGGAAGCGAGAGCTGGACCATAAAGAAGGCTGATTGCCGAAGAATTGAGGCTTTCGAATTATGGTGCTGGAGGAGACTCTTGAGAGTCCCATGGACTGCAAGAAGATCAAACCTATCCATTCTGAAGGAAATCAGCCCTGAGTGCTCACTGGAAGGACAGATCCTGAAGCTGAGGCTCCAATACTTTGGCCACCTCATGAGAAGAGAAGACTCCCTGGAAAAGACCCTGATGTGGGGAAAGATTGAGGGCACAAGGAGAAGGGGACGACAGAAGACGAGATGGTTGGACAGTGTTCTCAAAGCTACTAACATGAGTTTGACCAAACTGCAGGAGGCAGTGGAAGACAGGAGTGCCTGGCGTGCTCTGGTCTATGGGGTCACAAAGAGTCGAACACAACTAAACGACTAAACAACAACAAAAGGAGAATTCCCTGGATGCCAAGATCCAGGTTTTAGACAAGTGCTCTTTGGTGAGAGAACCACAGCAGAAATTTAAAATCACAAAAAAGGCAGAAAATAAGTTCAAATAATGTTTACAGGGTTCTGGGTGTAATATAACAACAGAAACATTCATTACCAGTGCACCACTTGTCAGCGAATTAGCTAAGAAAAATCTAATTCTAGCTGGCACACTGGAGAAAAAGAAAACTCAAGAGTTCCTTGCCCACAAATCCAAAACTTTCAACAGCAGCAATTTTTTTTTTTTTTTGGTGATCTGACACTTGCAAGTTTTTTGCCAAAGAACAGTAGGCGAGTGATTCTCATTTCATCAATGTATAAAAATGAAGCAACCTCAAACCAGAATTCCAAACCTGGGACCATTCCTTCTTACAATGAAATTTCTAACACGAGTGACCAGATGGTCTCTACATATGCTTCTGTAAGTGCATGATCAAATGGGGGCCAAAGGTAATTTCCTCCGTAAAGATGGTGGACAATTGTTGGGCAGCAAAACAACCCATGACCCCAAGAAAAGGGGGGAGTGTCATCTCTGCTGTTAATGCAGTGGCCAAAAATCTTGGTGACGATGTGCTTCGTGTAACCATTTGTCTGTCTTACCTTTGCAACTGTGAAACACAGTAACTATGCAAAAGCAGCTACGTTGGTCTGTAACTTTTGTTGCTGTTACCAGTAATTCACAGCTCATGATTATCGCACTGCTACACTTATGCAACTGTTAAAATTTATATTAATGTGAAACCATTTTTTTTTAATGTAGTAAAACCTGTGGAGTCAGTTAGAATCCCCTTATAGTTTTGTGCAGGTTATTGTGCTTCACATGGTGGGATATTGTTGACCATGATGACTTGTGTGCTGTGTTCTGGCTTTATTGTTTCAGTAGGAAGGGAGAGCCTCAATGAAGGCTGTATGTGTGTGTGTGTGTATTTGCAAACGGTATCATGCTTAATAACTTCCACCAGGCATTTTGTTTTTATGACTGTCTTGGGGTGCAGATTGGTACAGTCGTTTCTTCTATCAGCAGAAGGTTAATAATCATCTTCCAGAATCTCTGCAAGATCCATTAGGCAGACAAGACAGGACAATTGCCCTGAAATATGTTTACATTGTTTATGCTGTTTAGGAAGCCGTGGTCCATATGTCCTGCTAGGAGTCTGCATCTATTCAAAAGCAACCCACATCTACCCCCAAAGTCGGAATGATTTCAACAGCCAACCATATTGATTGGCTGCAAATTAAGAAGCACTGATACTCATTTGGCTCCAGTATTGCATAACTCATTACATGCACAAACATGTATCTGATCGTTTCAGTGGGAGTCCAGATGATGAGCAGTGTAATGAAGATTTCTAATGTACACCAACATTATCAGGGCCGGCCCCTTCCATGAGGCAGAATGTGGCAAATTCTATGGGTTGGAAAGTGGCTAGAAATGTGTGGTGTGGTGGAAGACTCTGTTCCATCACCAGTGCTGATGGAATTTGTGGCCAAATCTGACCAATCTAGTCGGATTTTGTACACATAATCGGAAAGGCAGCACCTTGTCCTGTGCTTCAGGCATCAAAATGGCTTGGGCTTCTCCTGACCATTATTATGGCTTGCACATGGAGATATCACTTCCTGGGCCTAGGGAAGTTTCTGTTTTTGTTGCTTAGAGGGTCTATTAGCTCAGCAGGGAGCATTCCAGCTTCTTGTTTTAGAACCCAGCTGTTGAGAAATGTTTCCTCAAGTGTAAGATCAAAAATGTACCTCAGCGCCTAAATCAGCAAATGCCTCAACTGCCTGAAAAACTTCAATAAGATCCTCTGTGGGAATTTGGAGACCTTTAGTTTCATATCCAGCTTTTTCCTTTAGAAATTTTAGAGTGGTTTACATCAGGGGTCTCCAATTCAGGCACTAATTAGACACAAACAGCACCAAGTACTCAACCCATTCTCAGGAAGCCTATTTCTTGGGACAAGAGAGACATAAATTTTGGTCCGATGCTGAAATGTAATTTATGGCACTAAATAATCTCTTGGATTTATTTATTTTTTTAATCTTCAGACTAATGCATCATCTGGCAGTGCTACTTGAGATTCATTATTTTGAAAAGAAAGAAAAGAAAATGAGCAATGAAAGATGTTGACTGTACTTTCACCCCAATGGTTCCCACTGTGGCATGGTTAGGGGGAGCATGGCAGTGTAATGGTCTGGAGGGATTGCAAGTCTTGAAATGGAGTGGGTGAAATCAGTCAGGATTTAAGAGCAAAGTTCAAAAGAGGGCAAAGGGAAGAAAAGGCAGACAAAGTCAAAACGGAAGAGAAGGTTGTAGCATCCTTTAATATGCAATCATAATTTTTCCCTTTGACTCCTAATGTAGCTTGGACCAACAAGAGCCTTAAAATCTGATGTCCTGGATCTCAAATAATTCTATAGGAGTCATATATGCTATTACAAACTCTACAGAGAAGCTATTATTAGATCACAGTCTGTTCATTTTTAAAAATCAGAAGACTAAATGATTCACAGGTTGAGATTTTCTGATCTAAACTAAAGAGACAGATAAGAGGAAATGAAGATCTACCCATAGATCTTTAAAACATAAAGAAATGTGTGCAGATGGTACAGATGGAACTTCTCAAAGGTTTTTTTTAATATATATAAAAAATCAGTGTTGGATTTTGTTTATCATATTGTCTGGTGCATATAGATCTATCAAGTGTTTTATTGTTGTTTATTAGATGGAAAAGATCTGCTGACTTAATGTGGTGTGTTGAATGGCTGTTGCAATAGCCATTCAATAGAAAAATTATCTACAGTTTTAAGCAAGGAGGGAAACATATTAATGTAGAGAAGCTCTGCTGCTTCCCAGTCTGTACCCTATTGTGAAAACATCTAGGTAAGGTATTTGTGAATGGGCAGAGTCTTTCTCTGCATTTTTAGATATTAAATACTGTGGCGAGCATGGGTGTGGCCAGGATTTTAGTTGGGGGGGAGGACTTTGTTGGGGGGCAGGACTTTTTTTTAGTAGGGGCTGAACCAACGTGATTGTTCAGTTAAGTATTTCTATTGTTTTACTTGATGGGGGGCAGCTGCTCCCCCTTGGCTATGCCCATGGTGGTGAGTAATATACAGTTTTCCTACGTTCCAGGGAATAAGGAGGCATTCAGTGGCCATGCACATCTGAGAGATCTGCAGATCTTGGAATACTGTGCAGGGGAAATGGGCAGAATGAGCAGAGGCATGAATCACACTATGAGTCCTGGTTTCACCTCCTTGTGAATCTCTGCGCCCACTTAATTACTAGTGTGAGCAGCCTGAGCTACAGCAATGGAGCTGATGTTTCTGTGGAGAAATTTGATTCATTTTGCATTTCTTGGTGAATATACTTAATTAGCACTTGTGTAAATTGAAATGTGGGATGTGGTTAAATATGGGACGCGTGGTGGCTTCCGGTTCGGCGCCAGCGCTAATGGCTGCTCCCTCTCCGAGCTCCGGAGAGAGGACGGCTCTGCGAGTTCGGGTCTGACCCGCTACGGCAAGCGGGGGACCCCTAAAATCACAGGAACGGAGCCTGTGAACAAGGAGATTCGGTGGGCACCTGAAGCGCCCCCCTTTACCGCAGAAAGAGCCTTTTTAAAGGCTCCGGAACGACAACGGGGAGCGCGGTGCTGAGAATCGCTACCCAGCCCGCAGGGTGAAGCCGCGTCGCCATTAGTGGAGAGCGCCGATTCCCTTCCTGAATAATCTGGACAAAAAAGACCCGTGAGTAAGATTGAACCTCTATTCGTGTCAAAACTACTTGAAATTAGGCTGAAAACGGGAAAGGCGAAAATTAAGGAAGTCTGCCTTCCCCCGACTGCATGACAATTAAAGCAACGAAAGTTACTGAGCTGCATCCATATGGGATATTGTCTTTAACTGCTTGAATCCGACATTTGGACTTTGACTATCCCCTCTAGCTTGCAGGGCAGAGGGGAGGAATAAGTGATTTTATAAGCTGCATGATCAACTTAAAGGAAAGGCAACTCTCTGCAGCCTTCAACCTGGCACAAACTGCTATTAAAACAAAGGAACACTGAACTGACTTTAGATTCCTGTGAAAGTAACAAAGTGGAAGTCTCATTGCTTATTTGTTACAAAGTTTTGGGACTCTGTGGACACAATATATCAGGGAAGGCTGGGACTCTATCTATTGGGAAAGTGTTGCAATATACATATAGAAGCCTCCCGATAAATTTGCTTTTTAAATACTCTTTGCCTTTGTTTGCGGACATTTTGATTTGCTCCCTCTAGAGGGTAAATTAAAAGTTGCTACGCTTTGGGACAGTGGAATTTTCCTTTAGGAGAAGGCTCTCGTGGGAAACGACCTTGGGATATGAGTGGCCCAGCAGACGAGATAAGCACGAGAGCCAAGACAAGGCAATATCAACAACAGCTACAGCAACACAAGAAAAGAGGCTCGATCTCAGGCATAACCCCTACAGTGACAACAGGACAAGAAAAAGGTACAGCAGTCTCCATGGATGCAGTGTCGCAAGCCCTTCTTAAGATAAACCAGTCTTTGGAGAATCTAACAAAGCAGACGGCTGAAAATACCAAGAAATTGACAGAGAATTCACAGAAATTGACAGATTTAACAACAAGACTTGACCTGAATACAGAATCTATAAACAGGCTTACGCAAGAAAATTCTGCCACACGTCAAATTGCGGAGGAAGCCAGAACTATTGCTGGAGAGACCCAGGAAAAATTAGAACCGATTGCCAGGAAGGTTTATGACCACGACGCAACTCTGGCATTGTGGGAACTACAAAGAAAAGAAAGGAATTTGAAATTACGATCAATTCCAGAGGACGAAGGAGACAATCTTACGGACTTTTTGACGAAAGAGTTTGCTGATTCCTGGGAAGATCTAGAGGAAGACGAATTTAAAATTACAACAGCATTTAGACTGGGCAGAAGACAGAACAGAAAGGCGCCGAGAGACTGTCTGATTACCTTGAGATCGAAGGAGGAAAGAGACAAAATTCTAAGACTGCACTTTGAAAAGGCCTTACAAATTGGGAACTCACCGATACAGATCTTTAAAGACATTCCTAAACATATTTTGGACTTGAGAGCTTCTTATAAGGATTTGGTTTACCTGTTGAAGAAGAACACCATTCTCTTCAGGTGGGAATTTCCACAGGGACTGTCTTTTGACTACAGGGGGAAGAAGGTGAAAATAAAGACGATACAGGATAAAGACAGGTTCCTGCAAAGAAATCAAGAAGATTTACAGAAAGGAACTGTAGACCCAATTGCTGAGCAAAAGAGTGTAATAGACATCCTGAACCTTTCGTTTGGACAGAATCTTCCACCACCAACAGAGGAGGAACAACAATTGGGAGCTGTTGGAGGAATACCAGAAAAATAACAAGATGGCCCTGCAATTCCTTAGCTGGAATTGTAATGGGATGAACAGTCCTTTGAAGAGACGACAAGTATTCCATATTTTGTACAGAGAACAACTGGACTTGATTTGCTTACAGGAAACCCATATAACTAGAGCACACAGGAGACTGCTTATGAATAAAAAATTGGGACAAGAATTTATTTCGTCGGATAAAGTGAAAAAAAGAGGAGTTGTGATTTATGTAAAAGAGAAGTGGGCTCCAAAAATGATGTTCAAAGATGAACAAGGAAGATATTTAGCGGTGGAAATTCAGGTACAAGGAGAAAAATTTTTGATAATTGGGATCTATGCACCAAATGAAGGTAAAGCAGAATTCTTCAAAAAACTCCATGAAACCTTGACGGATTATTTGGAATACAATATGATAATCATGGGAGATATGAATGGTGTAGTCTCTACAAACATGGACAAGACACAAAGACTGACACTTACTAAAGAAGGGAGACTCCCGAAGACTTTCTTCGAAATGACTGAAAATATGGACTTAATAGACATTTGGAGAACAAGGAACCCTCTTGAAAGAGAGGGAACCTTTTTCTCCCATGCAAAGATGACCTGGACCAGAATCGACCAAATATGGGTTACTAGTGGAATGGCTCCGAAGATTAAGAAGGTAGAAATCTGCCCAAAAACCTGTTCCGACCACAACGCCGTGAAGATGGAAATGAAATTTACAACAACTGGTCAGTTTAGATGGAGAATGAATGACACCCTATTCCGAGATAGAGAGATCCACATGAAGGCCCAAAAAACTCTAAAGGACTATTTTGAAATCAATCTAAAGGGCGATGTGGAAAAAAGAGTGATCTGGGACGCAAGTAAAGCTGTGATGCGAGGATTTTTGATTCAACAAAATTCAATAAAGAAGAGAAAACAGAATGAGAAAAAGGAAAATTTTTTGGAAAAGATAAAAGAAGGAGAGAAAAAATTAAGATCAAAACCAAAGTCCCTGGAGATTTTGAGGGAGATTAAGTTGTATCAAACACAATATATGGAATTGATGAACCAAGAGATAGAATGGAAAATAAAGCAAATGAAACAAAAGACATTTGAGTCGGCAGACAAATGTGGTAAACTTCTGGCATGGCAACTTAAGAAAAGACAGAAATTAAATACAGTCACAAGTCTAGAAGTGGATGGAAAAAATATATCTAAACCCAACGAGATAAGAAATTGTTTTGTGAGTTATTTTAAAAAACTTTATTCCCAAGGATTACAAAATGAAGAGGACATAGATAAATTCCTTAATAAATATGGATTACAAAAAATCTCTCATCATAGCAAGGTGGATCTAAACCAGAGAATAACAGAACAAGAGATAGAGGGTGCCATTCAGGACATGCAATTGGGCAAATCTCTAGGGCCAGACGGACTGACTTCCAGATATTACAAATCCTTAAAGGAATGGCTGATACAACCGTTAAAGGAAGTTTGTAACGAGATCTTAGAGGGAAAAAAGGCACCCGAATCGTGGAAAGAAGCATATATCTCACTCATACCAAAGACAGAGACTGAAAAGACTCAACTGAAGAACTACCGCCCAATTTCGTTATTGAATGTGGATTACAAAATTTTTGCAGACATTTTAGCAAAAAGATTTAAAAGAGTACTGATGGAGAAGATTCATAGAGACCAAGCAGGCTTTCTCCCAAAAAGACACCTCTCAGACAATGTTAGGAATATAATAGACATTTTGGAAAAGTTAGAGGTGAACATAAATACTAAAGCAGTTTTGATATTTGTGGATGCGGAGAAAGCCTTTGACAATATTTCGTGGAGTTTTATGAAAAAGAATCTTCATGGGATGGGGGTAGGACAAGGATTTGAGAATGGTATGGGTGCAATATATTCCGAACAAAAAGCTAAGTTGATTGTAAATAATGTAATAACTGAGGAACTTAAGATAGAAAAAGGAACACGACAGGGGTGCCCAATTTCCCCATTGCTTTTTATTTCGGTCCTGGAGGTGTTGCTGAACATGATTAGAGACGACCAGCAGGTTAAAGGTGTAAAGGTCGGAACCAAACACTATAAGTTAAGAGCGTTCGCAGATGACCTTGTCTTGACCTTGCAGGAGCCAAACACTAGTACAAAAAGAGTGTTGGAAATAATCCAACAATTTGGACAGGTAGCTGGATTTAAATTGAATAAACAAAAAACTAAAGTCTTAGGGAAAAACTTAACAGATATGGAAAAGAATAAGTTTCAAGAAGAGACAGGTCTGACGGTGGTTAAGAAGGTGAAATATCTAGGGGTTAATTTAACATCTAAAAACTTGAATCTGTATAAGGACAATTATGAAAAATGTTGGTCAGAAATTAAAAAAGATTTAGAAATATGGTCAAATTTGAGATTGTCAATGTTAGGCCGAATTGCAGTGATTAAGATGAATGTATTGCCTAGAATGTTATTTTTATTTCAAACTTTGCAGATTATTGACAAGATGGACTGTTTCAAGAGGTGGCAGAAAGACATTGCGAAATTTGTCTGGCAGGGCAAAAAGCCCAGAATAAAATATAAAATTTTAACAGATGCAAAAGAAAGAGGGGGATTTGCCCTGCCGGACTTAAAATTGTACTATGAAGCAGCAGCATTCTGCTGGCTGAAAGAGTGGATGCTCCTCGAGAATACAGATATCTTGGACTTAGAAGGTTTCAATAATGCATTTGGCTGGCATGCATATTTATGGTATGACAAAATTAAAGTGCATAGTGCCTTTAAAAATCATATTGTAAGGAAAGCGTTGTTTAATGTTTGGATGAGATATAAAGATCTGATGGAAAACAAAACCCCTAGATGGTTGTCACCCTTAGAGGCTAAGGCCCACAAGAAAGTTAATATGGAGGTCGGATGGCCAAAGTATTGTGAGATCTTAGAACAGGATGGAGAGAAACTGAAATTAAAGAGCCATGAAAAATTAAAACCCAAAGTACAAGATTGGCTCCACTATTATCAAATAATGGAGGTATTTAAACAAGACAGGAAAATTGGCTTCCAGGTGGAAAAATCAAAACTTGAGACAGAATTGTTAGAACCCAATACTAAGAATTTGTCAAGAATGTATAACTTGCTGTTGAAATGGAATACACAAGACGAAACAGTTAAATCAGTTATGATTAAGTGGGCACAGGACATTGGTCATAATATTATGTCTGCTGACTGGGAAAGGTTGTGGAACACTGGTATTAAATTTACGGCATGTAGTGCTTTAAAGGAAAATGTGATGAAAATGGTCTATAGGTGGTACATGACTCCAGTCAAGCTAGCAAAAATTTACCATTTGCCTGATAACAAATGTTGGAAATGTAAGGAAACTGAAGGTACTTTTTATCATCTTTGGTGGACATGCCCGAAGATTAAGGTTTTCTGGGAGATGATATATAATGAAATGAAAAAGGTATTTAAATATACCTTTCTTAAGAAACCAGAGGCCTTTCTCTTGGGCATTGTCGGCCAACTGGTGCCAAAAAAGGATAGAACTTTTTTCATGTATGCAACAACAGCAGCAAGAATACTGATCGCAAAGTATTGGAAGACACAAGATTTACCCACCTTGGAAGAATGGCAGATGAAAGTGATTGACTATATGACATTGGCGGAAATGACGAGCAGAATTCGTGACCAGGGAAAGGAGACTGCGGAAGAAGACTGGAAGAAATTTAAGACTTATCTTAAGAACTATTATAAACTTGATGAAGTTTAGAATGTCGAGATTTTACAGAGAGAAAGGGTTGCAGTAATATAAGATTAGATTAAGAAAGGACTATGATGAATTAGGATCGGAAAAAACACTTATAAGTTGCTATAAAATTTGGACATGAGGATGCAGAAAGGGGAGGTATGGGGAAGTCCGAGGAAAGAAGTTTATGAAAGGACATTTTGAAATTATATTTGTTTGTTTGTCTGTTTTTCTTTTATGTTTGTTTGTTATAAAAACTCTTGTAAAACCAATAAAAATTTTATAAAAAAAAATAAATAAATATGGGACGCGTGTGGCACTGTGGGTTAAACCACTGAGCCTAGGACTTGCCGGTCAGAAGGTCGGCGGTTCGAATCCCCGCAACGGGGTGAGCTCCCGTTGCTCGGTCCCAGCTCCTGCCAACCTAGCAGTTTGAAAGCACGTCAAAGTGCAAGTAGATAAATAGCAACCGCTCTGGCGGGAAGGTAAACGGCGTTTCTGTGCACTGCTCTGGTTCGCCAGGAGCGGCTTAGTCATGCTGGCCACATGACCCAGAAGCGGTACGTCGGCTCCCTTGGCCAATAAAGCAAGATGAGCGCCGCAACCCCAGAGTCGGTCACAACTGGACCTAATGGCCAGGGGTCCCTTTACCTTAAATTGAAATGCAGCCATCCTTTAAAATGTGCATGTCTCTGAATTCTGCAGTGCAGTTCTCCAGCCAAGTCATGTTTACAAAAAAATACTTCTACTGGGGCGAAGTGTTCATATAAAGGCATGTATTAGTGAAGATGACATGAAATTGTGGAGAAATGGATTTAAGGTTGGAACAAATGAGAAAGTGAAAGAAACCCAAATGGACATGTTGTCCCATTCTGTTTGTAAGAGTACTAGGACAGAAAGCTTGGCTGAAGTTCTGGGAAGACAAGCATTGTCCATCAGCTTCACCCCCCCACCCCACCTTGTTCTCTGCTGGATGTTTGTTGTTTGTGAAAAATGTTCTCTCTCATCTCCACTCCTAGCAACCCAAGTTCCTTGACCGCATGACATACATCAATTGCCATGGAGACAAAGCGATGTAGCCCCACGTTACACATCTTAATGTCATCTATGTTATCTTGCTGTGGATTTTATACTCCCTTTGACTGAATGCGAACAAAAAAAACCTACCTTCCTGTGTGACTAGATGGGCAAAGGAAGGCAGTCATCTTGGGTTCTCCACTGACTCCAATGGAAATGTTTCTTACTTACATCTCATTCCTAGATCTTGTTTTATACTGGTGTAGGAGCAGGAGTGGGACGCAGGTGGCACTGTGGGTTAAACCACAGAGCCTAGGACTTGCCGATCAGAAGGCCGGCGGTTTGAATCCCCATGATGGGGTGAGCTCCCGTTGCTCGGTCCCAGCTCCTGCCAACCTAGCAGTTCGAAAGCACGTCAAAAGTGCAAGTAGATAAATAGGTACCACTCCGGCGGGAAGGTAAACGGCGTTTCCATATGCTGCTCTGGTTCGCCAGAAGCGGCTTAGTCATGCTGGCCACATGACCCAGAAGCTGTACGCTGGCTCCCTCGGCCAATAAAGCGAGATGAGCACCGCAACCCCAGAGTCGGTCACGACTGGACCTAATGGTCAGGGGTCCCTTTACCCTTTACCTAGGAGCAGGAGTGGCTCCTAGAAAAAACATAGAATCCATGTTCTTTCTTGCCACAGCCCTGACTCTAAGCAGTTTCCTCTTTATGCTGTCAATTTCCCACCAGAATACGGTTTTTGCTAGCAGTAGCTACCATTAGTGTAAATTTATTGCATTAGCATATTCCTCTGTTCAACCTGTGTCAGGACATTTACCTGGAGATCCTATCTTACCCAGCAGGAATAACCTGAGGATAGGTTTGCACTGCGCATTTATTATTCTGTGGGGGCATTGTTATTATTGCCTAGAGACACAATACGACACTTTGCATTTTCTGTCCATTGTTTGTATAAAAATAATCTTTGTTATAAATGATTCACCGAGGTTGGCACCTTACAGAGCGAGATATAATTGAAGACCAGGCTAAGGCACTGTGCCTTGAGCGCTAGCATTTATAATGTAATCATGTAAACAGTAAGAGTCAATTTTGCAATAGCAGCATGACTTGAGCCACCCTCTTTGGCTGGTTCGATTACCTCTGAATTCCCTGAAATTAATTATAATAATGTTCATGGACTCTAGTGACAGCTCTAAGAAAGAAAGAAGCTGATCCTCTATAGATTTCCCCAGTTGCCTATCTGAATCAACATCCTAACTGTGGTGGGAAAATGTAGGGACCAGTGTCCAGTTTACCTGCAACATTTTGCTCAGCTGACCATATAAAGGAAAAATATACAATTCTCCATTTTTTAAAAGATGAAGGGATAGGGTTGTAATAGGAGGCTGAGTAAAGGGAAACATACAACGAGGAAAGAACTCAGTTTCCAACTTCTTATCATAATAGCCATTGATTATTTATTGACTTGTGGTGGTGGTTGTTTATTCTGTACAACTGTTCCTGGATGGAACGCGGGTGGCGCTGTGGGCTAAAGCCTCAGCGCCTAGGGCTTGCCGATTGAAAGGTCGGCAGTTCGAATCCCCGCGGCGGGGTGCGCTCCCGCTGCTCGGTCCCAGCGCCTGCCAACCTAGCAGTTCGAAAGCACCCCCGGGGGCAAGTAGATAAATAGGTACCGCTTACCAGCGGGAAGGTAAACGGCGTTCCGTGTGCGGCTCTGGCTCGCCAGAGCAGCGTTGTCACGCTGGCCACGTGACCCGGAAGTGTCTCCGGACAGCGCTGGCCCCCGGCCAATAAATGTGAGATGGGCGCACAAACCCCAGAGTCTGTCAAGACTGGCCCGTTCGGGCAGGGGTACCTTTACCTTTACCTTTACCTTTATTTATTGACTTGTGGTGGTGGTTGTTTATTCTGTACAACTGTTCCTGGATGGAAACATTGCAAAAAGCATGAGTTTACCACCAAAAATGCCAGCCTCTTGTCAAGCCCCCAACCCCTGGTGACATCTAACATAACACTGTTTTTCTCTGGTCTCTTGCCTACTCCTGAGCATCCAGATATGTGGAGATAGAAAACCAAGAAAAAGCAAAGCATGGTGATGTAAGGAGGACACCAAGTAAGGAGTACTAGGGGAGAGGTGAACTTGATGGCAGGTTGGCAACTGAATACCTTTTATAGAAAAGCGGCATTAACTCAATGGAAGTAAAATACTAAGTCTTGAGAGCGCACCAATTATTTGTCTCTGGTTTAAACATCACAATTTATGCAATATTTGTTATTATGAAAGGTTTTTTAAATTTTTTTAAAAAAGTTTAAAAATTCATACAAATCCAAAGGAAAGAAACTGGCATCCCATTAATTAATTAATTTAATTTATTAATTTATTATAACACGTAATGTTGACAACAGGGGTGTCTGTACCCCCACATAACAGCTCTGAAGAGCAATTGCCTTCAGGGCAGGCTTCCTCAATCTCAGTCCTCCAGATTTTTCAAGACTACAATTCCCATCATCCCTGACCACTGGTCCTGCTAGCTAGGGATCATGGGAGTTGTAGGCCAAAAAACATCTGGAGGGCCGAAGTTGAGGAAGCCTGCTTTAGGGGAATGCTGCAGGCCTACTCCAAACCCCACAAAACCCCTGACTTCTTTTAAGCAAATAAAAAGCATTGATAGATACATTAATGGATCTCCGACAGCATTTCTCATTTCGCCTAATAATATCTTTTTTTAAGCAGCAGCAAAAATTGTGTTCATTTTTAGTTCTCGGTTTCCCCCGCCTCCCATCTCCAGCATTAAACACAAACAACTGACAGAGGAAAATCCAAGGGGCTTCTTATTTTTCAAATGCACATAACTTTTTCTTGGGGGGGGGGTTTCCTCTTGTGTAGTTCATCACAATTTGGCTCAAAATTTTGTCACAACTTAAATTATGGCTTTCTAACTCCTACAGTCCAGAATACAAATGAAGCAGATGTTCAAGGCTGTTACCCTAAATGCATTTCTGCTAACAGAACTATTTCAACTTCAGTGAGATTCTGCCAGATCAAATGCATTTGGGATTGCTGCCAGAACCTTTAATCAGAAGTTCCTAGAATTCATAATGAAACAGGAAATGTTTGTCTTATATAAATGAGACATCAAAATGATATAAAAATTATGTTTTCTAGCATGTTCAACAACTGATATCAAAGGAAAGCTTAAACACTGCTTCTCGGATTTAGTTAGCTTTTTACCCTTCTACATATCAGCAAAAATACAGGATATATTTTATTCTAACCTGTGTCACTACATAATAACATGCATACTCCTATAATAAGGGGGTGGGGTGTTCATTGCTCAGTGGTACGTCAGCCTCCTCCCTCTGTATGTGTTTGTGTGTTAATTTGACGACCCTAATTTAAAATGAATTCAGGAAAATAGAATACTATAGTCAAAGACATTTGGAATCTAAATTATTCCAGTATGGTTTAACAACACGATAACTACTTTATCCACTAAGTGCTACTAAAGCCAAAACGCTAGCAAGTGAAGTTTAGTCTGGTCCAAACTTAGAAACCCATAATTGTCTAATTCCGTGTTGGTTCAAATTAAGCCAGTCCCTTTTTACAGGCCATGTGTCCCATAGCAAACCCCCTCCTCCAATCGCCAGTGTTTCACCCATGCCTTGAGACTTCTTGGCTCTGGCTATCTAGCTGCCCCTGTGTGTGGGACAGGTCCCATTTCAGAGAAAGCTACTTTGAAGGTCCTAGCATCCAACCTTGCAACCTACATTTTGCTTCCAGGACTACATGACTATAGTTTCCCATGTCATTGATGTCAACATGCTCCATGACCACTGACTCTTCCCCAACCTTATCTGCTATGCTGGCTAGATGATGTGCAACATCTGCGACCATTTCACCAGGCAGGGATATGATCGTGTGATCTGCACACCCATCACAAACCCAGCTATTGATGTCCCCAGTGAAGTGCCCACTACTAAGAGCCCCCTGCTACCCAGAGGAGTATCCTCAGTGTGAGAGGGTAGATGTTTCTCTCCACAAAATGGTCTGTCTTAGAGGAACAGGATCTTCTTTTTCAGAGCAATCCCCCCTTCTGCAAGATCCCCATTCACTGTGATGGTGAAATAATTTTAATCCTGGGAGCAGGATGCTGCTAACATGTCCCTGAAGGCCTCACTCACAACCACTTGGATCTCTCAGCTTCTTCAGGTCAGCTACCTTGTCCTTGAGGGAATAAATTTGTTCCCTAGGAGCCAGGTGCCCATTGCACCATGCTCACACACACAACTTCTGTCCAGCTGGCAGATCATAGTACATGTGACATTCTCTTCAATACCCTAGATGGCTCCATACCCCTGCCAGCTTTCTACTTGCATAGTTGTTATTGTTGGGTATTGAATTAGACTGCAATGTCAACCCCTTTCCTGGATGTAAGCACAACTGAATGCAAAAGGACTTACTTCTGAGTAGATATAGCTAGGATTGCACTGCAAATTTGCTTTGACGTAGCCTTCGCCGCATGCTACTGAACTTGCACAGCAGTCTAACTCACCTGTTGCCTTGACACTTTGTCATTGGGACTGAGATGCTTCATTACATGGAGAGCCCTTCTTGCTTGATCATTTTCTCTATGGGGCTGCCTGTAGGTTTTCAGGGCCAGAACATGATATGTTCAGGTATTTCCAAGCTGCTACTAATATTTTGTAAATATAAAAGTACAATAGCTGGACTAAGGAAATTTGCTTATCAAGACTGTGAGGTCTACCTTGCATATTTAACTGGGCATTAAGGTGGGTGTTTTTGTGTGTGCCCTTTAGCGAAATGGCTATTTGTTCTGTTATCATGGAAGCAAATATTGAAAAACCAAATTAGTATATTGTACAGATGAGTGCTACTTACCTCAAATTGTAATAAGCGCATGTAATTGCCTCACTTTTCTTACTTTGACTGTTCTCATGAACTGGCTCCTTCAAAATGATTTCTCATTTTAATCACCCTGAACATCTAAAGGGCAACAGCGACAAAATGAACTGAATTATAACTAAAATTGTTATAATTCATGGGACCTGTTTCCCCGAACTGATGGAAGTTCAGCTGAGCATCAAGTTAGATCATGTACTGTTTAATAAATTCAGACCATTTTTTCATTCTATCTGTCATGTTTTGGCAGCAGTTAGTAAATTCCAAATTTTGAAATGAGTGAAAATTCCAAAATCCTAAACTTTTATAAGGATGTCGGTGTAAAGTACAACAAGCTATACAGTACTCGGATATAAAACAGCAGGGATACATTCTAAAAATTGTAACAGGATTTTAATGCAGAGGGAGAAATCTTTTTTTGACCCCTATTCTGCCTTATGGGCTTTAACTAAGCAGCTTCTGGAAAAAAATACACATTAGTGATAGTTCCTCCCCCCCCCCCCCATTATTCTGCTTGTCAAGGTCAGAAACTACATGATGATTGTCTTCAGGCTTTTCAGAAAGGATATTCAGATATGTTCCTAATGTGCATAAGTACTACAGAAGCACAAGTCCTAGAAAGACATGTAATACTGGTTTTGTGGTAGTTATACCTTTAATCCCAAATGCTCTAAACGTATTAACGAATACATTTTTTAAAAAAAGAAAGGTCTGGCATGGAGGAATTTCAGTTGACACTAATAGGGATAAATGAGTTTTGAACTGTGAATGCTAAATTTTTGGTTTAATTCAGTTGGGTTGGCATTATAACTGCTCACACGGCTGATCGCGTGAAGATAGATCCAAGCTACACATTTGAGAAGCATTACCTAAGGCTTAGAAACTCTCGGGCTAAAGTCGTACCTTCAGCGTTAATATTTTCTCTTTGATCAAGAAGCTCAATATATTTCAAAAGTTCAAAAATGTCAACTGGCACTCCTGTACTAAGCACACTGGGTGTGATACCACCAAAGTGAAGCGTTCGTTTCAGTGGGAATGGGTCATGTATGTGCTTTCACTTTCAAGTTGATGAGTCTTAAAAGAATTTAATTGTGGCTGTACCATGCGCATGCAAGACCAGTCTTTTTGGTGGAATGAACTTACAACGGAAGGTTCAACCTATGCATATTTACTTGAATGCAGTGGGACCTGCTTCTGAGTAAATAGGGCTAGGACCCCTCAAGACTGGTGTTTTATTGTGGGTGGGTTCCGCAATATGTTGTCGTCAAGAGTGGTTAAGAGCAGTAGTCTCGTAATCTGGTGAACCGGGTTCGCGTCTCCACTCCTCCACATGCAGCTGCTGGGTGACCTTGGGCCAGTCACACTTCTGTGAAGTCTCTCAGCCCCACTCACCTCACAGAGTGTTTGTTGTGGGGGAGGAAGGGAAAGGAGAATGTTAGCCGCTTTAAGACTCCTGAAGGGGAGTGAAAGGCGGGATATCAAATCCAAACTCTTCTTCTTCTTCACAATAGTATTTGTAGTGTAACAATGAAGCATTGCGGTTCCACCAGGGCAAGGATTTTTCCTTGTGAGATGGAATATCCTCTCCTAGTTGGACAACCTAGGTGGTTGGACAGGTGGTGGCAGAGCTTCAGATTCTGGCTTTCACATTCAATCTGAAACCCCATCCATAGGAGCAGAGATAGGAACCAACTCCATTCTGTCTGGATGTTCTCCCTCAGAATGAGCCTCAGGCCAGTTTGGAATCTACAGGGTCACTGAGGCAGACTCCTGCTGACCTGGGTCTGGAAAGGCCCTCTGTGCCTTGGAGTCACTTTCTGAATGTCAGTACAACATTGCAACGTTCTTTAATGGTGCTGGGACAACCAGATGCAGAAGAAGACAGAGCGCATTACTTTTAGATGCAATGCAGAATTTCAGGTGTAGCTTGCATGACAACATCTGCAAAACAAGCGCACTTAAATAGTGCCAAGAGTGGGACTACCTGCACCAGACCTTAGTGCGAAAGAGAGGTGATACACAAGCCATGAAGATAGATACATAGATAGATGATAGATAGATAGATGATAGATAGATAGATAGATAGATAAATTTATTGTCATTGTCTGTATATACACAGTATACACAACAACAAAAATCAAACACCCACCCAAAGACCGGGTACACATATACATTTGCACGTATCTCCGAACTCTCATCCTATTTAGACATAATCCATAAAACATAACATAATCCAGAATATAACATGACCTATTTAAAGGCATAACATAACCTAAAACCTATCTCATTCCTTCCACTCCCTACTTACTAAACCTTGCAACTGGCCCTGAGATCATTATTTAGTGCAATCAGAGCTCTTGGATAGAAACTATTCAGAAGGCGTGTGGTTCATGTTTTCATTGTCCTATATCTTCTGCCCGAAGGCAATAGTTCAAAGAAGTTGTGAGCAGGGTGGGTGGGATCTCTCAGAATATTATGTGACTTCTTCAAGATGCGAGACGTGAAGATCTCATCCAGGGTTGGTAGTCGGAGCCCAATAACGTTCTGGGCAATTTTAATTGTTCGCTGTAAAGCTTTTTTATCCGTTTCAGAGCTGCTCCCATACCACGATAATATACTATAGGTTAAGACACTCTCGACGGTACTATGATAATAGGACAGGAGTAGGTGCTGGGATAGATTCAGTCCCCTGAGCATTCTCAGGAAATACAACCTCCCCTGCACCTTCCTCACAACCATATTAATATTTGCAGTCCATGAGAGGTCCTCCGAGATATAAATGCCCAGGTATTTAAAACTACCAACCCTCTCCACTTCCTCGCCATTTATGTGCAATGGTAACAATACACTTTTCTTTCTCCTAAAGTCAATTATAAGTTCTTTGGTTTTTTTGGTGTTAAGCATAAGATTATTTTCTTTACACCATTGAATTAACCCCTGTACTTCTTTCCTATAAGCAGTCTCATCGTTCTCACTGATGAGCCCCACTGTTGTATCATCCGCAAATTTGATGATTGTGTTGGACTTATACAGTGGGGTGCAATCAAATGTGTACAGAGAATAGAGAAAGGGACTTAGCACGCATCCCTGAGGGGCTCCTGTGCTTAATACTAGAGTAGAAGAATAGTAAGGTCCCATTCTCACTGTCTGCGGCCTATCAGTCAGGAAATTCCTTACCCACAGACAGATCTTCTGATGTATACCCAAGTTGGTCATTTTAAGAAATAACCTGTCTGGCAGAATTGTATTGAAGGCAGCCACAGGTTCCTGCACTGCATGGAGAGACTGTTTTTGGAGGGAGTGGGCCTTGATGCTCAGGTGCACAGGTGCTGATGCACAAGCAGTTAGGTCATCTGGGCACGCTGTTGTGGCCATTTTAAACCTCCATCAGTTAATGAGTGATCACTGGCTCTGTAGAATACTCTACCTCCTTCTTGCTGCATGTTGGCATACAAATGCAGGCGAAGAGAGAAGATGAAATAAATCAAGTTTGAAAGATTGTTGAAGGGATGTATATTTCATTAATCCCTCAGAGGAACTTTGGACAACATTAAGATTTGTAAGGTGATCTCTAGGATGGATGTGTATTATTTCCTCTGTCTTTGGAATGCATCCTTGTTTGAATTATCCTTTTTTGAACAGCCTCTTTCATGGTGGCTGCTTGTCTTTGATCATTAAAGACAAATGTCCTTCGCGTGAATCTAACAAGGTTTTGTAAATGAAATAGCAACACAGGAGGGGGTGAACATTAAAGTATCCGGGGTTTTTAAGCCTCAAAAGCTGATAGAACAGAATGACAATTCAGAGAAAATTAAATTATTTGATTCCTTTGCTCAGAGGAGGATTAAAAAAAAAATAGATTCGGAAATGCAGAAACACAAATATTGATGGCATGTATGCTGCCTAACATGAAAATGCAGAAGTACTTAATTGTTCAGGAGAAATATGAAATTGGATCTTAATTATTTGGTCCCTATCCAGGTGCCCCCCCCCCGTATAACTTGTGTTTGTGACCAGTTTACTATTAATACTTTTCACATCCATTTGAAAATTTGGTCTTGGAAGACAGTTATGAAGTGTTGTAACACTTGGAACACCTGGTGCAGATATTTTTCTAATGACCTAAACATATTTCTGAATATTTTCTCTCTCTATCACATATACACACACTTTCTATATTTGGTTTTCAATATTGCCAAAACTCAGCAAACACTCAGATCTCCCTCTCAATGTCCTTAACACATGTATAATAATGTATTTTCTTCCTAAAGAAGAAACAGATAGAGCTGCTCTTCATTCTTTCACCTTAATTCTTTAGGCAACTGAATCTTAAACTACAACCCCAAGCACACTTACTCTAATGAACACCGTGGGATTTGCTTCTGAGCCAAAGTGCACTGTCCAGTCTACTCTAAGATTCTGCTGTGAAATGTGCTTTGAAGATAAGTTTAAAAAGGTAAAGGGACCCCTGACCATTAGGTCCAGTCAGGCCGACTCTGGGGTTGCAGCGCTCATCTCGCTTTATTGGCCAAGGGAGCCAGCGTACAGCTTCCGGGTCATGTGGCCAGCATGACTAAGCCACTTCTGGCGAACCAGAGCAGTGCACGGAAACGCCATTTACCTTTCCACTGGAGCGGTACCTATTTATCTACTTGCCCTTTGACGTGCTTTCGAACTGCTAGGTTGACAGGAGCAGGGACTGAGCAACGGGAGCTCACCACATTGCAGAGATTCAAACTGCCGACCTTCTGATCGGCAAGTCCTAGGCTCTGTGGTTTAACCCACAGCACCACCCATTTCTCCTTCGAAGATAAGTTAGCAGTTTCTAATTGAAGGGTTGAGAACCACCAGCATGCCTCCCAGATTTTTATGTGGTGACATTAGTTGATCTTTGTAATACATCAAGGGTAAATAGCTGGTCTTCTCAACAAACGGTTATCACAGCCATTCTTGGTGGGGTTGCAGGAAAGGGCCTTCTCAGTGACTGCCCCCAGACCCTGGAATTCCCTCCCTAGAGAAGCTAGACTGGCTCCCTCCTTATTGTTCTTCCATTTGCAGGTGAAGATCTTATTGTTTCAAGAGGCTTTGGGGGACTGACTGGTTTTAATGAAAGGGCTGGTGCCATGCTGTTTTTATTGTAATTATTTGTATGTTTTACTCAGATTTTATATGCGTACATAGTTCTAATTCTATTAATGTGTTTTGATTATCCCCCCCCCCCAATGTTTTCAGCAATTCTTGCTTTTGTCTGTATGTCGCCTTGAGTCTTGTCAGGGAAAAAAAGGTGGGGTATAAATAAAGATACAGTGATGATGCTGGCAATGGCAGGGTTTTTCTGGGGTTCTCAAGGGTACTCAGTACCAGCACCTCATTTTCCCCCAAAGATTAAAATTGTGGCACTTACTGTAACAACTTCATGGTGAGTACAGTGGTACCTCAGGTTACATATGCTTCAGGTTACATATGATTCAGGTTACAGACTCCGCTAACCCAGAAATAGTGCTTCAGGTTAAGAACTTTGCTTCAGGATGAGAACAGAAATCGTGCTCCGGCAGCACAGTGGCAGCAGGAGGCCCCAATAACTAAAGTGGTGTTTCAGGTTAAGAGCAGTTTCAAGTTAAGAACGGACCTCCGGAACGAATTAAGTACTTAACCCGAGGTACCACTGTACTGGCACCTTTTTTTTTCTTAAAAAAAGCACTGGGTAATAGTAATGATAATATTTACCTATAGGCAAAAACACTGCTACAACAATAAAGACTGCTTCTTTTAGATATTGTATGGCAAACCTGGGCGAAAATGTTTTAGGTTACAATATGGTAGATGTTCATAATAACATCATGCAGCTATTCTAGGCAGCATCAACATAAATATAGTGTCCAGATTAAGAGAATTAATAGGAGTAGTACTATTCTGCCTTGGTCTGACCACACCTGGAATACCAGGTCCAATTCTGGGCACCACAATTTAAGAAGGATGTTGACAAGCTGAAACGTGTGCAGAGGAGGGCAACCAAGATGATCAAGGATCTGGAAACCAAGCCTTATGACCTCAATTGAATATTTTATCAAAGAAACGGTTCTCCAACATTACTGCGCCTACAGAAGGGGAGAGCAGGATTGTGTACAGTATTCCAAGTGGGAATCCACCACGTGACACAACTTAATAAAAAGTATAAATTATCAGGAGGACAACTAAAATTTTGTGTGGGTGGGTGTGTTGTAAACTGTAGCATCTCATGGAATTTTACCAACAATGGGTGGTATTCAACAGATACTTATGTGCAACAATTAGTGCAAGGAGATCCCCCCCCCCCCGTTCTCTCTGCCACATAACCACACCATCCCGAAATCTGCTCCGGAGAGTTGGAGAAAGCCCCAGTACAGATTATGGGGGATTGTGGGGCAGAGAGGGGGAGAATATTCTTTTGCAGAAGTAGAAATCTTTGTGCTGATGCAACTTTAGCCTTAACCAGGGCTTTTTTTCCAGCCGGAACTCACTGGAACTCAGTTCTGGGTGGGCACCATTGCCACTATATGAGAACAAGGGAGGCGTTCATGGTGAGTTCTGGCACCTGTTTTTCATCTAGAAAAATAACACTGGCTTAATGCCATGTTGAACGCCACCCAGTGTATTTTAGTGCTTGTTATGGGTCTTAAGCAATAAATTCTGAATGATCAGATGTCAGAAACTTCTAAACTACATGGGACAAGGAGATATCCAGGTCAGGAGGTGGACATCCATTCCAAAATTCCGTGTCTGTAAATCTCATTGGGGGGAAACTTGATAGGAATTATTTTGAGATGTTCTAACAAGTAGATATATTAATGGGAGAATCTGCAAGCTACATTGGCAGATTCTTCCCTCAAATGCTTACTAAGAATTAACGACACAATTTACCATACAACAATACTCCCGTAACACCCCTGATTTTTCACATTTCTCTTCTAACACCAATTTATATGCATGATGACGCGTGCATCATACTGACAGCACTTCTCATATAACCCATGGGAAAGGATGCTAAATGTTGATCGTTCCCAAATATTGATCAACTACAATTAATGTTAATAGCATCTCTTCTTTTAACAGTTCACAGTGCTGGACAGCTTGCATAATCTGTTACTGATACAAACAGCAGGGAGAAATTATTTCTGCAGTTCTTGACTGCTAACTAGCGTAGTTATTTATTTATTTGTTGTTTGTATAGGACTATCAATGTGGATGGCACAAAAAAGCCAGGTCTCTGACTTGAGGGAAGATTATTGTTTTGAATGAAGTCTTCACAATGCAACTTTACAGCACAAACATACACAACAGCGCTGAAATATGGTGCAGAAGCTTCGGCACCCTTGAAAACCACTAATGATCTTTAAGAAATTTGTTACCATATAAAGTAACTTGTAAAATTTAAGATAATGAATAAACACATGTTATATCTTTATGACTAATCAAGTACCCTAGTAAGACTAGATGAAGGCAAAGAGGGGGAAGTTTCAATAACCTGGGTATTTATATGTGGATAAACAAAGGAGGGGACGCGGGTGGCGTGGGTGGCACTTTTGGTTTAAACCACAGTGTTGGCTTTTTGCAGTATAGTGACGCTGCAGAGAGCTTGCTGGGGAGATCATGCATTAAAAAGAAAGGACTCAAAAAGTACTTAAAGGTTTTAATAAGAAAAACAAAAACTCCATTTACACTAAATACATCAACAAACCAAACCAGACCCAACCACCAACCCATCCCTCAGGGAAATGGGAGAGCTAGGTGCTGCTCCTTATATACTCTACCCAAATGCTGACACGCCTTAATCAAATACAACTCAGCAGCACCTGCTATGTTTCACAGCTGTAAAGCTGGGTCTCGTTATCTTGCTCTGGCCCTTGCTCCGGCCCCTTAAAGACATACACATGGAGTGGAACAATGATGAACCTTTACATTTAAAGAAACCATTCAACACACAGAGCCTAGGACTTGGCGATCAGAAGGTCGGTGGTTCAAATCCCCACAACGGGGTGAGCTCCCGTTGGTCGGTCCCTGCTCCTGCCAACCTAGCAGTTCGAAAGCACACCAAAGGGCAAGTAGATAGGAAAACTTTGGACATTGGGATGCAGAAAAGGGAGGTATGGGGGAGTCTGAGAAATGAGGTTTATGGGAAAAAAAATTATGAAACTATACGTGTTTGTATGTCTTTTTATATGTTCGTATTGTTTAAAATCTTTGTAAAACCAATAAAAAATTATATTTAAAAAAAACAAAGGGCAAGTAGATAAATAGGTGGAAAGGTAAATGGCATTTCCGCGCACTGCACTGGTTCGCCAGAAGCAGCTTAGTCATGCTGGTCACATGACCTGGAAGCTGTACGCCAGCTCCCTCGGCCAGTAAAGTGAGATGAGTGCCGCAACCCCAGAGTCGGCCATGACTGGACCTAATGGTCAGGGGTCCCTTTACCTTTAAACAAAGGAGGGAATTGAAGGAACACCACATGGTCTTTATAGAAGATCTCACCCCTTAATTTTTTATGTGAAACATAAAAGGTGAGCCTAGTTTTTATATTGCCCAATACTGTGCATGCTGTAAATTGTTCTGCATTCCACAAGATTAACTCATGAGTAAGTGTTCAAAGGACTGAAGCCTAAGGTTGCAATCTTGCAGTCACTTCTTTTTTTACTCTAAAGTCTACTGAGCTCAGTAGCGTTGATTCATCAACAGATATATATAGAGAGAGTTACACTATTAGCTGCCCAGAACATAATAATCACCATCACTTGTTAACAGGAAGAAACCAACTTTGGTCAGAAGAAATCAACACCACCAATAACTCTCCAATCTGAAACATACTGGGTTGTATCCAGTGGCATATTTGTGTTAGCAGAAAGAATTTCCATTTGTACAAGGCAGGGAGATTTACTTTCAATGGTCCAACCTATCCATTTCAGCACTGCCCCTGAGGGTTGTGGGACCCTCTAGATTAGTATGGAACACAACTCAGAGGGCTGAAGAAGGTATGCTGTTGTCATCTGTCTGTCTTGAGAGACAATGGATGTCCTGCAAGTCATGGGGTAGGTAGAGGGCTGGCAAAAATAGGAAACTCACCTTGTTTAAACTGAAATGCTTCCCACTAGCACAAAAACTACTGGATACAACATAGGATATCCTTTAAAATCAGAACATAAGAACAGCCCTGCTGGATCAGACCAAATGCCTTTCTAGTCCTTCATTCTGTACCATCAGTGGCCAACCAGATGCCTATGAGAAGCCTGAAAGCAGGACACAACTACAGTAGCATCCATTCGTGTTCCCCAGCAATTGGGATTAAGATGCCTAGTGACTCTGATATTGGAAGTAATATGCAGCCTCCGTGACTATTAACCACTGATAGGCTTATCTTCTATGAAGTGTCTAGTTCCCTTTTCAAGGCATCTAAATCAGTGACCCTCACAACACCTTGTGGTAATAAATCCATCATGTAGCTATGATGCACAGTTTGACATTGTCTATCCCAAATCTCTCAGCATTCAGCTTCATTAGATACTCCCAGGTTCTAATGCTACAAAAGAAGGAAAACTACTCTGTGTGTGTGCGCGCGCGCGCCTCTCCATTCCCTCAACACATTGCACATTTGGGGTGATTTGTACACTACAATCCCAAGATCCATTTTCGGTTCAGTAGGTATCTGTCTCGCATCTTCTGCAGTGGAGACAGACATGAGGAATTCATTGAGTTCTGATCTACTTTAGCACATCTTTCAGGGCAGCAGTAGGACATATCACACATTGATTTATTCCATGTAGCCCGATCCCATGCATGTTTTCTCTGAAGTAAATCCTCCCCCCCTCCATTCAGTTGGATTTACTCCTGGGTAAGTGTGCAAAGGATTGTAGCCCTTGGTTTACCAAATCTTTAGAGCAAATCCCATAGTTTTCAGTTGGATTTATTTCAGAGTAAACAAGCCTAGGATGTGGGTGTGCGCGCTGTCACACAACAAACCATAAAAACAAATCTCAAAGACCAATATTCTATTGCGAAATAATCATCCAGAACTCCTCCTGACCATATAAACAGCGAAATATACCGTTGTTTGGAATAGCCGTGAAAAATTACCAAGCAAAAGGTGGCAGCAGTGAGTTTCTTTGAGATCTGATTTTACTAGCAGTTATTAATGCAGAATTTACACCATCCATATGAAGAGAGGATATTTTGGAAATTCACCTCCGTAGAGAAAGATGCTTGCCAACTGCTGTTTGGCGTGAGATCATTTAGGCATTCTTTGAATTAAAGTTGGAATATAGATTTGGGCATTAAAATGATAATTTCTTTATTACAACCCTCTGTATAGTGTACCTGGAACCTGAAGACTTTTCATACTGAGGAGTTGGCTAACCTGGATTTTAAACGGAACATGAAGAAATCCACCAGGGAATCCTAAAATAATGTCCATTTTAGAAACATTCCTGCCCTGTATAGTTTTATATATGCAGTGTGTGTGTGTTGTTTTTTTAAAACCCCTACAAATCAGCCTTCTGACTTGTTCTGCGGTGACTTTGACACCCCACAATTTTGCCTTAATGTAACCAAGGAGTTAAAATCCGCACCGCTGCCATTTTCCTCCTCGTCTTTGCCAGTCCTGTCAGGAAAAGCGCGCGCGTGTGTGCATGGGTTTCCCCCCATTTCAGGATGGGGCTTTGCGACGACGTGGGAAGGAGTCCGTGCGCTACAAAAGGAACAAGGCAGCCCTTTCAGAGCTTTCCCCCCTTTGGGGCAGAGCCGGAGCTTGAATAAACCCTCTTACAGCTGTGCGAGGCAGCAGCTGAGGGCTGAGCCGCCTCCCATGTCAGCGCCTGCCAAACCCCGCCTGACTGAACTCTCCGCGCGAGGAGGGACGGCGACTTTGGCTGAGGGAAATTCAAGGGCATTGGCCACGCAGCCTTTCCCGCAGGAGCAATCCTGAGCCGCCGCTCTCTCCGGCGAGCCCGCCTCCCGCCCGCCACCAGCACCTGCGAGCCTGACCTCGGAAGGGTCACCCCCCTCGTCTCCGGCTTCGCGCCTCCCCCCTCCCTTCTCCCCCAGCAGCTGCTCGACTTCGCCGCTCCCCGGGGCGGAGAGGGCAGCCGCTCGCTCACTTTCTCCTTAGCCCAAGCGCGCCCGAATGCCCGCCGGAGGATGGGGTGAGGCGGCGCGCGAGGAGAGGCCAAGCGGGGCGCCGAGGGTGCGCTTCTTTCGGCCGCCCATTAAGGAGTCCGTTCTGAGGGCAACTTTCCGCCGCCGCCGCGGGGAAGCCTCTCCGAGCGGAGGAGAAGCGCGGTCGCCCTCGCGCCACAGCAGAACCCTCCGCTTCTTTAGCCCGGACGGGGCAAGAACGCGGGAACGCTTCTTCGCGCGCTTTTTCCTCCTCCCTCTTCGCCAGGCGCAGGTGGCGGCGGCGGCGGCGGCGGCGGCGTTTCGCTGAGGGAGAGAGAGAAAAGAGCGCAGCCGCCTTGCTCGCTTTCCCGCCTGCCCGCCCCAGCCCGGCCTCTGGAGCAGCGGCGGCGGCGGCGGCACCAGGCGCGCGCGCTCCTGCTAGCGAAGGGAGGAGAAGGGAGCGCGGCGGCGGCGGCAGCTGCCACAGTATCTTCTCCAGCGGCGGAAGGTTGCCAAGCTGAGGTGGCCGCACTACAGAGAGAGCGCCGCTGCCGAGTCCGTGGAGAGAGGAAGCGGGAGGTGGTGCTGAGGAGGGAGAGAGAGAGAGAGCGCGAGCGAGCCAGACGTCGAGCTTCTTCTCCCTCTGACAGAAGCGAGAGCGAGCGGGAGAGGCTCAGAGAGAGCGAGAGAGAGGCTGCCTCTCGGAGCCACGCAGTGTATGAAGGAGCCCGCCTCGGAGCCCGTTTCGCGGCGAAAGAGGGAGGCGGCGGGAAGGGCGACGGCGACGGCCAGGCAGGATGCTGCAATTGGGCAAGGTCAGGACCTTGCACTGAAGAAGCCCGCGGGGCGCCGCAGCCACCTCCCTCCTCCCCGCCTTGAGGATTTGCCTTTTGTTGTTGGTGGTATATGCTCGGGAAACAGCAAGCAGGGGCGACGGCGTTGGGTGAGTCGGGCCAGTGCCATCATGGATGGTGCCCAGGTTACCCCCCCCCCTTTCCCCCTGTGCGGAGAGGGGCTGCTGCTGCCTCTGGGTGGAGGAGGGGCCCGCACTGCAAAGGTCTCCCCCTCCCCTCCCTCCCCCTCTTTGTGTCCAGATGGGGTGTCCTCGATTGCCTGGGATTTATTTATTTTTTTAAAAAAAAACACCACCACCACCCCAAAACGCGTCGTATTTATGATCCTTTTCCTTCTGGAGAGCGAGCGAGCCGGCAAAGGTGGGCTATTTCTGCCTGCCTGCCTCGCCGTCGCTTTCCCCACCCCCTTCCTTCCTCGGCTCCTCGATGGCTTATGTAGGGCATCGGCAGCGACTCGCCTTCCCCGCAACAAGACACTCGTTAGAGCAGGGAAGTCGTCAAGATCTGCCGGGGAAGGGGGCGAAGGAGGCGAGCGGGGAAGATGGGAAATAGACCCCTCGCTTCCATTTAGCCTCGCACTGCTGTGGACCCTGATTTTCGTGGCTTGTGTGTGCGCGCGCGCTCTCGCTCGCGGAGGCGCGCGCAGAATCAACTGGAAATACTTAGTCATACATCCATATCTGCTGGTGGTTCTGCGTTGCAAAGAGAGGGGCGACCCACCCCCTCCTCCACACCCCCATTTCGTTATCTTTTAGGGGCCCGGAATAGTGTGATGCTGCTACTTGGCTGCTTAGGCAGATGCGCCTCTCCACGTTGGAAGAGGATTGGGGTGGTGGCGGCGGCGGTGGTTCCTTTTTGTTTAGCATCCTTGTCTGCCAAAGGGCTTTCTTGAGATTTGGCTGATTTATAATTAATGGCTGAAAGGAAAGATGCCTCTCTCGCTCGATCCATTTCCTCCCCCTGTGCTGGTGCGTAATGTGCTTGCATCGATCGCTTCTAACCTAGCCTCCTCGGCGAGGCGAGTCGCCACAGAGGAGGTGCAGCAGACGCGAGACAGTAAATGGTGGTGCACAGATTCGGCTTTTGCTGGGAATGTTGGGGGTGGGGAGCTTCCCCCGAACGGGTTGCATTAGAAGCTGGGCAAAGTTTGTGTGTGTGTGAGAGAGATATCCCCTGCGAAGAGTGTCCTGCCCATCGCTCTTGCACATATAGCCGTTTAATGCATGCTTTCATTGCAAAGGGCGTGACTTCTTTTGGTGGCGAAATGTGCGGGCAACCTTAGCAGTTAATCTCTTCCAGGAAACTTAGCAGTATCTTACTATAGATGATTGGGAAAAGATTGATAGGCCTGTTACGAAACGGCCAGCTATTAACTTTTATGAACTGCGGGGATTGGTATTTACAAATACTTCCGAAGACAGCACCGGGGGAAGTGTATGGACAGCATCGGGGGAAGTGAAACTTTTAGACCTCGTTCATGATCTGCATACATCATATAAATAAATGATGTGTGTGACGTAATGCAGCTTGGTGCAGATCTAATTCTTAGCAAGACGTACATTGTTGTAGGGAACTTCCACTGGCAAGCAAGAATACAATGCAACCCATGAGGAACAAAAGATTTTATCAGTGTGGAGGGTGAAAATATCTTCTAGGCAACGTTTTTAGTAGAAAGGAAGGTTCACAGTCATGCCCCAACTACTTTCTAACAGCTCTGTGCAGAGAATATAGGGGTTGATTGGTTGTTTGCAGTTGTGGTGAGAGACTGTCTGGGAGGATGGATGCATTTCGGATTTCTCCGAAATTAGGTTAGCGCCTTTATACAATTTACAGTCACCTTGCAGGCTCTTGAGTCCCCTAATGGTCTTTGGGAACATGCATGGATCTTCTTAGCTGATTTGCCAAATTGGAAAGCATGTGATGTTTGTAGTAAATCATCTAAGCCTTTGTAACTGATTCTTTGGACATTT